>NC_041354.1:678139-745639 GCF_004354835.1 Perca flavescens | reverse complement strand
GTTGGAGGTCTGATTCACTCCCACATTAATATGTTTGTGTTGAAGACTTCACTGTTGGTATCAGTGAGGAAAGAAGACAGAGGGGTGGGGGATGGATTTCATATTTTAGGAAACATGTTCAGCTTGTGTAATGAGTAGTCAGTGTCTACACTCATTACATCTTTCAGTCAGTAACGGAGCATCAACAGCAGTCCAAATGTCATTTTATTGTGAAAATCTGCTCCTGTTGCATCACTTCCTGTCTGCTTCCTGACAGGTGGAGCTGGGACTCATTCCAGGTAACAGCTCACCTGTGTCAGACACTTCTCTCCAGGTGGAGAGTGACCCTCTTCTTCATCAACTCTTCTTCATCAACTCTTCTTCATCAACTCTTCTTCATCACCTCTTTGGACTGTTTGAAGAAACTGTAAGTTGCTGTTTGATACTTTAACAACATGTTAGTCTTTGGTCTCTTCAGGGTTAGTTTCTGGCTCTGTAATGTTAAATATAATGTTTCTACTTCACTTCTTATTTCCTGAGAAAGTGTGGAGGACTCTTGTGTTGAAGATAAATCTCCATGTTGGTGATTTACTGGAATCAAACAGCTGATCTTTATTTCCTTTCTCCAGCTGTCAGAAATCAAACCGTTGTCTCCATCAGAGTAAAGTGGGACACAACACAACTCTCATGTTTCTGCTAAAAGGTTCCAGGTTACGTTTGTATTGTCATTATAAGACAGAATTGTCCAATGAAATGCAATCGTCATCTATAGCTGGCTCTGATGAAGTTAATTTACCAACCAGGCTGTCTCTGTGGACTTTGGGATAAAATATCGGAAAAAATTGTCATAAAATATATTCCATGAAGGCAACTAAAACATGGTTTGCGTGCAGTTTAGTGTCCCAAATTCCACTATGGCCGCGCCAAGACCCGCCCTACGAAACAGCTCCATTGGTTGGGTTTAGGCATTTGACCTTTAGTGGTTAAGGTTAGGATAGCTGATTGGTCAGGGGATAGGACCTGTACAAACGGGGTACATTAAGGGGAATTTGGGACACTAAACTGCACGTATACCCAAAAACATAGAAAAAAGAGCAGCACAAATGTCAAAAATTGTCCAAAAAGGCGATTAAAACTCTGAAAAAAAGCAACAAAAACATAGAAAAAAGGAGCAAAAAGGTCTGAAAACGTGACAAAAACCTTTTAAAAAAGGAACTAAAACTTGTAAAAAGCCCCCTATAAATCCTGCCTATGTGTACATAGTTATTGGGATCCTGATGTGTGAACATATATAATATATGATAGAAGAAATAGTGAGTTAATGTGTGCTGTATGAGAGTGAATCCTTGGTGTTATTTAGAGATAATTTAGAGAAGATGGAGGTCAGTTGGTCCAACGTGTGTCTGAGAGAATGTTCCAGAACCAGCAGCCAGCTGACTGCTGGTTCTTTAGTTCTTCTTTCAGGAGAAGCATCTTTTAAATGTGTCCTCCTGGAGTCTGTCTGCTCTCTCTGTTGATCAGACACCATGACAGCACACAGCAGCACTGCTGCAGCTTGGATTCAACCATTTAGTCCTTCACTTCATCTCAGAGGAACACATGACACTCTCACACGTCCATTACGTCACCATGACACTCTCACACCTCCATTACATCACCATTACACTCTCACACCTCCATTACATCACCATTACTCTCTCACACCTCCATTACATCACCATTACACTCTCACACCTCCATTACATCACCATTACACTCTCACACCTCCACTACACTTCTCCGTGAACCATCACCTTATCGTGGTGGAGAGGTTTGTGTGTCTCTGTGAACCTGAGGGCTGTGTTGTCTGGAGCTTTGTGCTCCTGGTAGGGTCTCCCAAGGCAAAGTGGTCTCAGGTGAGGGGCCAGACAAAGAATGGTTCAAAAACCCCAATGAAGAAGCAAGGTAGAGATGGAGTGACCCTGCCCGGAGGAAGCCCGGGGCCCCCGTCTGGAGCCAGGCCCAGACGGCGGGCTCGTCGGCGAGCGCCTGGTGGCCGGGTTTGCCACGGAGCCCGGCCGGGCACAGCCCGAACAAGCTACGTGGCTCCCATCTCTCCAGCCCATGGGCCCACCACCTGTGGGAGGAACCGTTGGGGTCGGGTGCGATGCCACATGGGTGGCAGTGAAGGTCAGGGGCCTCGACGGACCAGACCCGGGCGGCAGACGCTGGCTCTGGGGGCGTGGAACGTCACCTCTCTGTGGGGAAGGAGCCGGAACTGGTGCGGGAGGTTGAGCGCTACCGGTTAGATCTGGTGGGGCTTACCTCACGCACAGTCTCGGTTCTGGAACCGTACTCCTGGATAGGGGTTGGACTCTTTTCTTCTCCGGAGTTGCCCAGGGTGTGAGGCGCCGGGCGGGTGTGGGGATACTCACAAGCCCCGGCTGAGCGCCGCTGTGTTGGAGTTTACCCCGGTGGACGAGAGGGTCGCCTCCCCACGCCCTGCGGGTTGTGGGGGGGAAAACTCTGACTGTTTGTGCATATGCACCAAACAGGAGTTCGGAGTATTCGGCCTTCTTGGAGACCTTGACTGGAGTCCTGCATGGGGCTCCAGTGGGGGACTCCATTGTTCTGCTGGGGGACTTCAACGCACACGTGGGCAATGATGGAGACACCTGAGAGGCGTGATTGGGAGGAACGGCCTCCCTGATCTAAACCAGAGTGGTTGTTTGTTGTTGGACTTCTGTGCTAGTCATGGATTGTCTATAACGAACACCATGTTCGAACATAGGGATGCTCATAAGTGTACCTGGTACCAGAGCACCCTAGGCCAAGGTCAATGATCGATTTCATAATCGTTTCATCTGATCTGAGGCCGTATGTTTTGGACACTCGGGTGAAGAGAGGGGCAGAGCTGTCAACCGATCACCATCTGGTGGTGAGTTGGGTCAGGGGTGGGGAAGACTCTGGACAGACCTGGTAAGCCCAAACGTGTAGTGCGGGTAAATTGGGAACGTCTGGAGGAGGCCCCTGTCCGACAGACTTTCAACTCACACCTCCGGCGGAGCTTTTCGTGCATCCCTGTGGAGGCTGGGGGCATTGAACCCGAGTGGACAATGTTCAAAGTTTCCATTGCTGAAGCTGCGGCGAGGAGCTGTGGTCTTAGGGTCTTAGGTGCCTCAAGGGGCGGTAACCCACGAACACCGTGGTGGACACCGGTGGTCAGGGAAGCCGTCCGACTGAAGGAGGAGTTTTTCCGGGATATGTTATCCCGGAGGACTCGGAGGCAGTTGCAGGGTACCGAAGGGCCGAAGGGCTGCAGCCTCTGCCGTGAAAGAGGCAAAGCAGCGGGTGTGGGAGAAGTTTGGAGAAGACATGGAGAAGGACTTTCGGTCGGCACCAAAGTGCTTCTGGAAAACTGTTCGCCACCTCAGGAGGGGGAAGCGGGGAACATTTCCAAGCTGTGTACAGTAAGGATGGGACACTGTTCACCTCAACTGAGGAGGTAATAGGGCGGTGGAAGGAGCACTTTGAGGAACTCCTGAATCCGACTAATACGCCCTCTATGTTAGAGGCAGAGCTGGAGGATAACGGGGATTGTCGTCGATTTCCCAGGCGGAAGTCACTGATGTAGTCAAACAACTACACAGTGGCAAAGCCCCGGGTATTGATGAGATCCGTCCAGAAATGCTCAAGGCTCTGGGTGTGGAGGGGCTGTCCTGGTTGACACGCCTCTTCAACATTGCGTGGAAGTCTGGGACGGTGCCAAAGGAGTGGCAGACTGGGGTGGTGGTTCCCCTTTTTAAAAGGGGGACCAGAGGGTGTGTGCCAATTATAGGGGTATCACACTTCTCAGCCTCCCTGGTAAAGCCTACTCCAAGGTGCTGGAAAGGAGGGTTCGGCCGATAGTCGAACCTCGGGTTGAGGAGGAACAATGCGGATTCCGTCCTGGTCGTGGAACAACGGACAAGCTCTTCACTCTCGCAAGGATCCTGGAGGGAGCCTGGGAGTATGCCCAACCGGTCTACATGTGTTTTGTGGATTTGGAGAAGGCGTATGACCGGGTCCCCGGGAGATACTGTGGGAGGTGCTGCGGGAGTATGGGGTGAGGGGTCTCTACTCAGGGCCATCCAATCTCTGTATGACCAAAGTGAGAGCTGTGTCCGGGTTCTCGGTAGTAAGTCGGACTCGTTTCAGGTGAGGGTTGGCCTCCGCCAGGGCTGCGCTTTGTCACCAATCCTGTTTGTAATATTTATGGACAGGATATCGAGGCGTAGTCGGGGTGGGGAGGGGTTGCAGTTTGGTGGGCTGGGGATCTCATCGCTGCTCTTTGCAGATGATGTGGTCCTGATGGCATCATCGGCCTGCGACCTTCAGCACTCACTGGATCGGTTCGCAACCGAGTGTGAAGCGGTTGGGATGTGGATCAGCACCTCTAAATCGGAGGCCATGGTTCTCAGCAGGAAACCGATGGAATGCCTACTCCAGGTAGGGAATGAGTCCTTACCCCAAGGAAGGAGTTCAAGTACCTTGGGGTTTTGTTCGCGAGTGAGGGGACAATGGAGCGGGAGATTGGTCGGAGAATCGGCGCAGCGGGTGCGGTATTGCATTCAATCTATCGCACCGTTAGGACGAAAAAAGAGAGCTTAGCCAGAAGGCAAAGCTCTCGATCTACCGGTCAGTTTTCGTTCCTACCCTCACCTATGGTCATGAAGGCTGGGTCATGACCGAAAGAACGAGATCCAGGGTACAAGCGGCCGAAATGGGTTTCCTCAGGAGGGTGGCTGGCGTCTCCCTTAGAGATAGGGTGAGAAGCTCAGCCATCCGTGAGGAGCTCGGAGTAGAGCCGCTGCTCCTTTGGTTGGTCATTTACATCATTTAAATCTACAGCCTCTGATGTCATCAAACACATGCTGCTGAATGCTGTGTGTGTGTGTGTGTGTGTGTGTGTGTGTGTCTCTGTGTGTGTGTGTGTGTGTCTCTGTGTGTCTCTCTGTGTGTGTGTGTGTGTGTGTGTGTGTGTGTGTGTGTGTGTGTGTGTGTGTGTGTGTGTGTGTGTGTGTGAACCAGTCTCGTGGTTCCTCAGTGTCTCTGAGTCCTCTGTAGGACGGAGAGTCTCCTCCTGTTTCTCACTGCTGATCAGTTGAGTCTGTACAGGATCACACTGACAGAAATATGTCAGGTTATTGTTATGAACTAATGAATGAACTTTGTATAAAATAATCCAGAATGATTGAACAGATTCCTGGTGAACATTGTAAACTTCTTCCACTTCCTGTCCTTTAAAGATGGAAGCTGTGATCATCAAATTGTAGAAATGCCGTTGACTTGTGTCCTGTTTAGTTTTGAATTCTGTCTCTTTTCACAATAAAAGCATCAAGTTACTGTGAGAGTGTTTGTGGTCTTTCTGTTTAACTTTTCCACACGATAAGATGTCTGGGTGTCCCAGAGGTCTTCCAGGTCCAGCTGCAGCGTGAGAAACCCTCCAATCAGAGCAGTCAGTACGTAAGTCTTTCACTTTTTCATCTTCATATTGTGTTGAGTTCAGGGACCAGAGAGTCTGTCTGTTTTCTCTCCACGTTAGTTATCTGCTCAGCCAGCTGCTGGAACTTCACACTGTGCTATTAATACTTTTACTGCAGTAACATGTCATCAATGTGCTATTAGTACTTTTAGTGCAGTAACATGTCATCAATGTTCTATTAGTACTTTTACTGCAGTAACATGTCATCAATGTGCTATTAGTACTTTTACTGCAGTAACATGTCATCAATGTGCTATTAGTACTTTTACTGCAGTAACATGTCATCAATGTGCTATTAGTACTTTTACTGCAGTAACATGTCATCAATGTGCTATTAGTACTTTTACTGCAGTAACATGTCATCAATGTGCTATTAGTACTTTTACTGCAGTAACATGTCATCAATGGGACAGAAAAGCTGTTTGATTGGGTCTGTTGGAGGTCTGATTCACTCCCACATTAATGTTTGTGTTGAAGACTTCACTGTTGGTATCAGTGAGGAAAGAAGACAGAGGGGGAGATGGTTTTCATATTTTAGGAAACATGTTCAGCTTGTGTAATGAGTAGTCAGTGTCTACAGTCATTAAATCTTTCAGTCAGTAACGGAGCATCAACAGCAGTCCAAATGTACTTTTATTGTGAAAATCTGCTCCTGTTGCAGCCCTTCCTGTCTGCTTCCTGACAGGTGGAGCTGGGACTCATTCCAGGTAACAGCTCACCTGTGTCAGACATTTCTCTCCAGGTGGAGAGTGACCCTCTTCTTCATCAACTCTTCTTCATCAACTCTTTGGACTGTTTGAAGAAACTGTAAGTTGCTGTTTGATACTTTAACAACATGTTAGTCTTTGGTCTCTTCAGGGTTAGTTTCTGGCTCTGTAATGTTAAATATAATGTTTCTACTTCACTTCTTATTTCCTGAGGAAGTGTGGAGGACTCTTGTGTTGAAGATAAATCTCCATGTTGGTGATTTACTGGAATCAAACAGCTGATCTTTATTTCCTTTCTCCAGCTGTCAGAAATCAAACCGTTGTCTACATCAGAGTAAAGTGAGACACAACACAACTCTAATGTTAGTGCTAAAAGGTTCAATGTTCAACGTTTGGTTTATTGTCATTATGCAACACGATTGTCCAATGAAATGCAATTGTCTTTTACAGCATCTGATGAAGTTAAGTTACCAACCAGGCTGCCTCTGTGAACTTTGGGCTAAAATATCAAAAATTGTCAAAAGATATTCCAAAAAGGCGACTAAAACTCTAAAAAAAAACAAACATGGTATACATGCAGTTTAGTGTCCCAAATTCCACTATGGCCACGCCAAGACCCACCCTACGAAGCAGCTCCATTGGTTGGGTTTAGGCATTTGACCTCGAGTGGTTAAGGTTAGGATAGCTGATTGGTCAGGGGACCTGAACAAATGGGATTACGTTACAGGGAATTTAGGACACTAAACTGCACGTATACCCAAAAACATAGAAAAAAAGCAGCACAAACGTCTGAAAACGTGACAAAAACCTTAAGAAAGGAACAAAAACTTCTAAAAATCCCCCCATAAATCCTGCCTATGTGTACATAGTTATTGGGGTCCTGATGTGTGAACATATATAATATATGATAGAAGAAATAGTGAGTTAATGTGTGCTGTATGAGAGTGAATCCTTGGTGTTATTTAGAGATAATTTAGAGAAGATGGAGGTCAGTTGGTCCAACGTGTGTCTGAGAGAATGTTCCAGAACCAGCAGCCAGCTGACTGCTGGTTCTTTAGTTCTTCTTTCAGGAGAAGCATCTTTTAAATGTGTCCTCCTGGAGTCTGTCTGCTCTCTCTGTTGATCAGACACCATGACAGCACACAGCAGCACTGCTGCAACCATTTAGGATTCAACCATTTAGTCCTTCACTTCATCTCAGAGGACTCTCACACCTCCATTACATCACCATTACACTCTCACACCTCCCTCCATTGACATCACCTCCATTACATCACCATGACACTCTCACACCTCCATTACATCACCATTACACTCTCACACCTCCATTACATCACCATGACACTCTCACACCTCCATTACATCACCATTACACTCTCACACCTCCATTACACTCTCACACCTCCATTACATCACCATGACACTCTCACACCTCCCTTACATCACCATTACACTCTCACACCTCCATTACATCACCATGACACTCTCACACCTCCATTACATCACCATGACACTCTCACACCTCCCTTACATCACCATTACACTCTCACACCTCCATTACATCACCATGACACTCTCACACCTCCATTACATCACCATGACACTCTCACACCTCCCTTACATCACCATTACACTCTCACACCTCCATTACATCACCATTACACTCTCACACCTCCATTACATCACCATTACACTCTCACACCTCCATTACATCACCATTACACTCTCACACCTCCATTACATCACCATTCTTCATATGGATCCATTAGAGGAGCAATACATCCCATCAAAGGCCAGAAAATCATTCATACAAAAATATCATATCTTTCAGATGTACTGTCTTTATGCAATAAAATTAAATTAAAGGATTACATTTTTAAAATAATCAATTAAATTAATATATGTGTATATATATAATAAGAACGATTAAAATAAAGGGATATAGTAATACTAAATAAATATATAAAATGTAAAAAAGTGGGGTGAGTGTGAGATAAAAACAGAAATAAAACTAATACAATCTGTAAATATGTTTTAATGTGTGAATATGTTTGGTGGAGCGCTGCTTGTAGTTCCTGCTGATGTCACCAGAGGGCGCCATGACATCACCACCAGCTCAGAGATGAAAACAAACTGGGGACTTTGGGTGAGTTTGATTGTTCTTTATTAGGGCCCGAGCAAGCCCCTATTGCTCTTCTGATGTTTTTTCTTCTTCCTTTCTTTCTCCTTATTAATTTTATTCTATGAGTTTGAGCACAGTTTTGAGGTGCTTGAGCTAATCGAAAACTTCAGAAAATTGGTATGCCTGTCAGACTTTGTGAAAGTTTCGATCTGAAATGGGTCTCAGGCTTGGGCATGGCAAATTGGCTCGATAGCGCCCCCTATCAGTTTTCAAAGTTAAAGCCCCCTCCTTTAACTTCAACAGGAGGTCCGCTACAATGAAATCATTTTTCAAATTATGGATCATTTTGACCATTTTTAGGGGTTGTAGTTTAACAAACTCATCCTCGAGATTTAACCCGATTAACTTCAAAATTGGTGATTAGATTCTAAAGGCCTTGGTTAAGCTAGATTGCGAAGCTTTTTAGTGCACGCCAAACAGTGTGGGCGGGGCATGGCGTTGATTTTCCATGTTTCGCCATGAAACAGGAAGGGGTTAGTAACTAGACTTATGCATCATTTATTTACATGTGCAATTCCATTTATTTATTTGAGTGCCTTGCATCATATTGCACCTCCATCTTGCTCATTCTACTTGAACCAAAACAGTTTAAAAAAGAAAAATACAAACTTAAGCAGTAGGTACATGAACCAATGCCCAGTTGAAAACATGGAGGGTTAGGGTTATAGGAAAGTGTGTTACACAATATAAAACAAAATGATGTTCAGATATAGAATATGTGATGTGCTGAATGAGAAGACAACTCAGAATAGTACTCCCACTCCCAACACCTGCCAACCAAATATCAGTCCATGGGCAGTTGTCCACCCCTCATACCACTGGATAGTGTCCTTCAAATGATGTTTCTTGTATACGCATATAAGCTGCAAGACACAGTTATAGCAAGTCATGTGTTACCAGTAAATTGCTTCTGTGCCTATTAGTCTAGCACTGAGACAACCAGTCGAACCTGGTCTTACGTCAAAGAAACACTCCTGTTTGACTGTTGGGGATTGTGGCAGCAGGCCATGACAAAGGTTCTCATATGTAGGTAATGCTGCTGCAGGGCCTGTGTGACTCTTTCAATCATGACTCAGCCTGCAGCCTAACAAACATCCAGCACACAAAGGGAATACATTGAAACACAATGGGAGGATTTAACTTTATTATATGGGTAGCCTATAAAGTGACTCTAACCAGATATATCATACAACCCTATGAAAAAGGTTACAGCAAAGATATAAAGTAGGAACACTATTGTAACACCATAGCACTGCATACATGCTTGGAGATTTGACAATGACAATAATTCCAAAAGTCTTTGATTGATTTGTCCATCCAGGTGAGCTTGTTGCCGACAGTGTCTGCAGATCAGAAGGAAGAGCTCAGGGTGGCTCTAGGCTCACAGCAGAGTCCCAGCTTATTGGAGGACACAAAAAGGTGGGTGACAGCAGCTGTGTTTGTTGCATGGGTGCCAGGACCTCCACCCACTCCTGATTGTGCTTTTTTAGTCTCAGTGATGTCAATCATCTTAGCTTGGAGTTACAAACACAGATTTCCAGGTTTGTTCAGATTTTGTAAAGCCTGTAGCTGAGTCCTCGTAATGCAACTACTGTCTGTGTGTGTTCTCCTTTTGCTGGGCTGGTTACAATAGAGCACATTTGAGTAAAAGGCTCTCTCTGGGTCGAAGCCCTGAAAGAGGAAAAGAGAGTAAATAAATGCAGCACGTACATATTCAATTATTTTTTCACACCCCTTTGTTACATAAACAGAAGGGCAGGGGGGGCGTGGCATGAGCGGCTGCAGGCCGCAGCTGGACCCTTCTCAGATCCTCCTCAAATGTGTTCAGGAAAGCCTTAAGACCTCGATGATACTTCATTTAGAAAAGTTTGATTTTTTTTTGTCAAAGGGTGGGGGCACGGCAAACTTTGATGTTACATCACAACACAAAAAGCTGTTGTAACTTGAACGTACATTGTCTGATCTGCCCCAACTCTTTAATACATGATGTTAGTCCAGGCCTGCAATGAATCACATGGGTCTCCGGCATGATTATGGTAAATTGGCTCAATACCATCCCCTACAAAATAAAAAGTAGCCCCTGTAGTGTGTTTGACCTAGACATATGTGATTTGGTATGCGTATGTATCATGCCCAAACCTTACAAAAAAGCCTCTCCGAGCCATACCCTAACAGCATGTCTGCTACATTAATATTAATGTTCAAATTATGGATGATATTGACCATTTGCAGGCTACTTTAACAAACTCCTCAAAAAGATTTAACCCGATTGACTTCAAAATTGTTCAGTACAATCTAAAGACTTTGACAAAGACAAATTGCGAAGCTTTTGTACTTGCGTCCAACGTTGTGGGCGGGGCTAGATGTCAAACTACCATATAACACCGCAAAAAAGGTAGTTGTTTGTAACTCCAGTGTACATTGTTTTATCCGCTCCGAAATTGTTATGCTCAGTTAGAGACCAGGCCTGAGGGTATCTATAAGTCAATCATGAGTTATAGTCATAGAGCCACCTTCTAGCAACAGGAAGTGTTCCCTGACCAAAATCCTTTAATTTAGCTGAAATTTACATGATGTAGTTTAAACATGATATACAGCAATATGACGTATAAAAAGTGTTTTCTCTAACGCCACATAGTGGACAAAGTAAGTGGTACACAATTTGAAATATTTAATTTCCAACACTATGCACTATATGGCGTCGACTGGGAGCAGCCAGCACCCCCGACGTGCACTGAGTGCGAGGGCCCGTTCATCGCTGCTTGCAGCTTTAATTTTGGTATTACTGCAGTAACATGTCTGAATACTTGCTTTAATCTTAGAAGGAAAGCTTGTACTTGTTATTGTCCTCCATTTATCTGACAGCGTGTTACTCTGCACATTCACAGTTTACACCCAAAGTATGAATCAGAGAATCAGCTCTCTCACTGCTACTTCTACATCAAGTACATTTAGTAACAGAGCAGGATGTTGGACTGAGTATTTTCACATTTAAACATGTTGGAACTCGACGCGTGGAAAGTTCATCTGTTGTCAGAGTGTTTCCTGTTCTACAGGATTCTTTCTATCCACTCCTCCTCCCCCTCTTTATCCTGATCAAGTTAAAACATGTTTGTTGTGTTGCTGTCAGAGTCAAAGGTTTCAGTCAACACACACGATAAGATGTCTCGGTGTCCCAGAGGTCTTCCAGGTCCAGCTGCAGTGTGAGAAACCTTCCAATCAGAGCAGTCCAGTACGTAAGTCTTATTGTATGTAATGTCATCAATACTTACTTTAATCAAAATAATCATCTTCTATTGATACATTTCTGCACCTGCATGGCGGAGGCTAGAGAGAGGGGCGAGTTTGGGTTCTTCATTTTCTGATGACAGCAAGTTTCACAGCAAACTCAAAGGTGAACAATTCACCATATCCATGTTCACACAGCAGGTCATTTTTCATGCTACTAGATTATTAACAGTTTACGGAGGTTTCAAAGAAGTGGCTCCACTTGTTATTGTCCTCCATTTATCTGACAGCATGTTACTCTGCACATTCACAGTTTACACACAAAGTCTGAATCAGCAGTAAAACATGATGTAATGTTCCATAGAATCAGCTCTCTCACTGCTACTTCTACATCATGTACATTTAGTAACAGAGAAGGACATTGGACACAGTATTTTCACCGTGTAGTATTACAGTTTTTCTCAATTGCTAAAGCACAATTTCTGAAACCTTGCTCCATTGTCTGAAAACATTAAACACAAAACCTCATCTTCAAACTTTACAGCTGTGTATTTGAGATCTAAATGAAGGCTGAGTTTGAAGATGGTGGGGGGGGTCCAAGCCTTTCTACTGCTGTCAGAAAACAAACCGGCATAAAGTCAGACACAACAGGACTCTACTGTTTCCTCTGGAACCTTTCAGAATAAAATGTAGTGACCTAAATGCCTCTGTTGCTGTTGTAGTGATGTGTGGAGGAGGATTAGTGTCTCCATGTCCATTATTTTACAGTCTACACAGGACAGAAAGGTAAGGAAGATTTTCGTAATGGAGTCTTGTCTTCATTAAAGAACAGAAAGAAAGCTTTTTAGTGCACGCGAAACAGTGTGGGCGGGGCATGGTGTTGATTTTACATGTTTCGCCATGAAACCGGAAGGGGTTAGTAGCACGGTGGCTCAGTGGTTAGCACTTCTGCCTCACAGCAAGAAGGTTCTGGGTTTGAATCCAGGTCGTCCCAGGCCTTTCTAATTATCCATTAATTATGGATGATATTGACCATTTGCAGGCTACTGGTCCAATATGTAATATTTGTACTGTAATAAATCCAAAAATGACACTAATGCCTCATCAGATATTAAGGAAACATGTTAAACTGAAATACTATCTTTTCTGACAACAATGCTAATTTCAGTATTTTTTCTTTTTGAAATTTACATTCCGTGACGGAATTTATGTTTATGTTTTGATCTGTGTGTTGTTATCAACGGCCCAGTTTGACAGGCAGGCCGGGTTGCCAGATATATACCTGTAAAAACGTAAACCCAGCGCGCTACAGCTGTAACGGTAGTACAGCCATGAAAGCAGCAAACAAACGAACAGGATCAACGGAGATAGATTCTACATGACATAAAAAAAAGAAAACAGCATGTTTCTAACAGTTGCGTGACCAGAGACGTAACAACCCCCTGGTAAATATTGGAGATGTATTTGAAAGATGGAGACAGCTTAGATCCCAAAAGGATGCAGAGTTGGCTTATTTTCTCCTGAACAGGTAAGCATTAGCTTCAGGCTAATTTATCACAGCTACTAGGGATGGGCATTTTTTGTCATTTCAACATTTGTGTACTCACATTGAATTATATAGCTAGAGTAACCGAGTTGGTTACTCGCAAAAACAATTGAGACATAGCCAGTAAAGTGATCCCGACTGGTCCTGGCTAACGCCGCCATGCTAACCCTGCTAACCCTGCTAACGTTACCGGGAGGACCAGGCAAGCAGCCCATGGCTGTTTACAGCGTGTAGTTCAGCGGCTGGAGCCGACAACGGTGAGTTATTTTAAACCACGAGAGGGGGGCTGTAAATCGGGAAGAGAGGACTGTGAGTTTGCAGTGTGTTTAGCGATTGTTGCCGTAATTCTAAGCCAATGAAGTGTGTTCCGTCGGCAAGGTAGTGGTATTTTTAGCGTTTCGTATTGTAATTCTAAGCCGAGGAAGTGTGCCTGACTGGCGTGTGGAGAGGACAGTGAGGTTGTTGTGTTCTTAGCGGTTCATACTGTCATTTTAAGCCGAAAAAGTGTGTCTGTCAGTTGGTTACAGAGCTCCGCGTGAGCTCAATATAGCCAGCATCTACCGTTAGCTACTCCGCTGTGCTGTGGAGTAATGTCTGGCTATGTGAGACTAGCATCTACCGTTAGCTACTCCGCTGTGCTGTGGAGTAATGTCTGGCTATGTGAGACTAGCATCTACCGTTAGCTACTCCGCTGTGCTGTGGAGTAATGTCTGGCTATGTGAGACTAGCATCTACCGTTAGCTACTCCGCTGTGCTGTGGAGTAATATCTGGCTATGTGAGACTAGCATCTACCGTTAGCTACTCCGCTGTGCTGTGGAGTAATGTCTGGCTATGTGAGACTAGCATCTACCGTTAGCTACTCCGCTGTGCTGTGGAGTAATGTCTGGCTATGTGAGACTAGCATCTACCGTTAGCTACTCCGCTGTGCTGTGGAGTAATGTCTGGCTATGTGAGACTAGCATCTACCGTTAGCTACTCCGTCCCACTGACACCCCTTTACTATGAAAATCTCATATTTTGAAACTGCCGCTGAAAACGGGCGAATCCCAACAAAGCTGGAAGTTGACGTCAGCCTCCCAAAAACCGGAACCTTTGTCAGCCCATGGGTGTATTAAGAGAACAGTCACGCCCCAACATTTACATAGGCTGCACAACTGACCTGAGATCAGGTAGAACATTTACATAGGCTACACAACTGACCTGAGATCAGGTAGTCTTCCGAATCTAGGTCGCGCAGATCTCTGCTATTCCATTACAAAATTCACTTCTGAAACTTTTTTATGCCAAGAAATCAACTATGTAAAGCTCAAATATGGGCCGTTTTACGGAAATTGATGGCTAATTGCAAATTTTGTCGACTGTGTGTCGGAGTTCAGCGCTGGTGCTGCCTGTGTTGCTTCCTCGCCGCCCAGCCTGCCTTCCTTCACACACCCCGGCCTGCTCTGAGCTCGATTGAGCTCCGTTACGACTGGCAGCCCACAGCACTCCATACCCGCACAAAGTCACCGTTTTTTGGCAAATGGACTACTAAACGCTGGTGCTCTGACAGAGCTCCAGGGCCTGCAGCTCCCCTCTTCCTAATGCCAGGTGTGTGTGAGTGAGAGCGCGGTCAGAGAGCTTGTTACGCCAGCAATCTCTTACCACAGGTTCCATTTAATCTTTTAATGTGTGTAGTTATAATGTGTTGAGTTATTTAAACAAACGATCGGTGAAATACACGCCTCTTGTCCGCGAGTCTCATTGATAGAGCCTGCGGCTGGATGGAGCTATAGCTAGAGGAGGCTAGCTATAGCTAGCCTCTTCTTAGAATTCCTCTGGAATTCACAAATATTCACTAAACTTGAAATCGGACACCATTGTTAGCTTTATAAGACATTTAGTTAGATGTTGTATAACTGGCTTGACGAAATCCAAACTGTAAATATACTCAGAATTACGACCAAAAATGAAGCTAACTATCCGTGATTTGTAACTACACACAGCTAGGATTGAAGGGACAGTCGCAGCTAACGAAACCCTTGCAGCTCACAAATATTCATTAACTTGAAATCGGACACCGTTGTTAGCTTTATAAGATAGGGCCAAAACACAGGGATGCATAAGGGCCAATAAAATATCAACCAGGCCATTTTCAGCCCAACCAATGTTACATATCCAATTAGGAGACCATAAGGAACAGTGTGAAATACTCTATATAATCATTCTATCACCCCTTTAAAGGAATATTTCACCGCTCGAAAGCTGAATATATCTTCAAATTGTGTCACTTATGTAGTAGAAATGTGATTTTTTTTTTTTTTTTTAATTGGTCCCTTCTAGGCTGAGAAAAGCCAGAAAATGTGTTTTTGTCTTATATGGATGAAAAACACAAAATTCCAGAATGCACCTGCTTCACTGCTTTGAGTTCACTCCCAAGCCACGCCTACCGCTTGACAGACAGACAGAGGCATTCAACTCAACTCAAGCGTGTTTTATTATCATTTCAACCATATACACGAAACAACGTTTCATCGTGACTCAAGTGATGTTACACATTTAACATATATAAAAATGACATAAACATTTAGTGCGCACACATTATATGCTCCGTCAAGTTCGACTAACGCATACTAGCATTAGAGCTTGGTGGGCTGTAAACACCGAGTATAAACACAGCCGTGAATTAGCGTGCAATGTAGAATGGTCGGCATTTAACAGTCACAAACTCCACCAGCAGTTAGCTGTTAAGATACAAATCAACACATTGCTGCACCACTCCGCGTTAACACAGCCCACCTTACCCGGCAACAGAGCATCTCTAGTTCGGAGGGCTAACAGGCCTGGTAGCTGGACAGTCCGGTACGCTATTCAGGCATGTTTCCACAACAACAAAAACACAGCAGTCTCTGAACACACGTTGGGAGTTTCGTTGAAGTTGGATGTAGTCCAGTTTGTGGTCTAAATGAGCGGACACTTGCAAGCAGGATGGATGGGACAGGTGGACGGCTAGCGTTAGCTTTCCACCTAGCCGATGAGGATGTCCCCTAGCCGGCGAAGCTCACGTAGTGTGCCGAGTATTCCGTCTGTAATAACGTTTCCTGCATATTCTCCGATCATTACAGATGTATCCCGGTGGTACACACGTCCGATAGTTTGAATGCAGATAATTGTTGTAAATGTTTGCTGCTGAAAACCGAGAGCCTGTTTAGCAAAGATTCAAGATGGCTGACAGTCGTTTTCATTCGGAATACCTCGGCCAGACTCGGCAGTCCAACCCCCTGTGGGCAGGTTGAAAACATGCAGAAGTAGATCCTACTACTGGCTGTAGTCCTTTGCCTCTGGCCCAAAAATCTTCCAGTGACGCAAAAATCTTCATTTTACGTCATCGGAAGATTTTTTCCAGACCCCCAAATGCAGAGATCTCTCGTCTCAGGGGGACATGAGGGAGGGAAGCACGGTCATTCAGAAATACTATTGGGTTTCTACTGATACAAAAGTGAATGCTAAATCTGTGAAGTATCCCTTTAATCATGAGTTATAGTCATAGCGCCACCTACTGGCAACAGGAAGTAAGCCCTGACCAAAATCCTTTCATTTAGCTGAAATTTACATGATGTAGTTTAAACATGATATACAGCAATATGACGTATAAATAATGTTTTCTCTAATGCCACATAGTGGACAAAGTAAGTGGTACACAATTTGAAATATGTAATTTCCAACGCTATGCACTATACGGAGGGATTTCATTTTGAATCTTGCGTGCAGTGTACGACACAGAAAAACATGGCCGCGTCGATTGGGAGCAGCCGGCACCCCCGACGTGCATAGAGTGCGAGGGCCTGTTCATCACTTTACTTATCGGAAATGTTTCAAAAAGTTAAAAAAAAAATCCACCAATAACACGGCACACAGTTAGAGCCTCAAAGGAGCAGGCAATGAGCAGCATACGGCTCAAGAGCCACAGGTTCGCCACCCCTGCCGTAGTTGCTCCAGAGGTGTGTGACCTCTGACATATGTAGCAACTGTAAGTCACTTTGGATAAAAACGTCAGCTAAATGACATGTAATAATGTGTAGTATTAATAGTTGGGAGTACTTCTTCCACTGCATCACTGAGTCTGTTTAATTATAAAGTTTGTTCATCACATTTAAAACATGTTGGAACTTGACGTGTTGAAAGTTCCTCTGTTATCAGAGTGTTTCTGGTTAAACAGTATTCTTTCTGTCTCCTCTTCCCCATCTTCATCCTGAGGCCTGTTTCACAAAACCAAGATAAGGGATTAAGCTGGGATTTCCCAGTTATCCTGGCTCAGTTTAGCCTTGACTCGGTTTCACAAAAGCAGAGGAACCTAAGTTACCATGGAGATTTATTCTGTGCAGCTAGCCTGGTCCTGACCAGGCTAACAGCCAGGTTTTATTTAATCCTGGAGCCTTTTCTGTTCACTCAGCAGTGGTTTTAACTTATTGTTATCAGCCTGGATTAAAATACAACAGGTGCATGTTGCTGTTCATTTAATTAGGCTACTGTTATTATTTAAAGTTGTGACCATTATTTTTTTATAATTATTCATGTGACAGTCATTGTTACTGTTATATTGCTGTATGAAGACTGCTGCTCATATTGTTGTTAGAAGTTTGATGAATATATTACGGCAGTTGTTGAGATAGTTAGAAACGGCTGATACAGTTGCCAAATGTGTTAAATGACATCTGTTACTAAGGGCAATATATAAAGTGCTGTACATGTGTGTTGCTATAGTGGACCTTAAATTATTTTCTTTGAATTCTTTAACGACTACAATTTGGGAGGATTCTACAATTGTAAGAACATATCCTAATTGTACATCCCTCCAAATTATTGTCTTGGTTCACACGACCAGTAACTATATAGTGTAGACTACTGTACATTCATGGAACAACAGGGAGAGGACACCCCAATGGTTTTTGACCTTATATTTAGCTTGGGGGAAATAAATGTTGGATGTATATACTGTTAAATTAATGTTTACAGTTTGCATAAAATGTATCACTTAATTATCTTTATAGTTTCTAGATTTTAGAGTCCAATTTCTTCAGTTTCTTTCTTTTCCTTTTCCATATATATGATGGAGCAAATCATATATGTTGTAAAGAAGGAAACTCGTCTATAAAAAAAACAACAAGAACAAGCGTGGCAGATAATAGCGGACCGACTGAATAATAGTCTAAAAATATATATATATATCCGAGCCTTTCTCCTGCTGTCAGAAAACACAGCGTCGTCTCCACCAGCGTAAAGTCAGACACAACAGGACTCTACTGTTTCCTCTGGAACCTAAATGCCTCTGGTACTGTTGTAGTGATGTGTGGAGGAAGATGTACAGGACAGAATGATGTGATTGATTGTCAAAAATGGAGTCTTGTCTCCATTAGAGGACAGAAAGATGACATTAGTCCTGGAGTCTTGTCTCCATTAGAGGACAAAAAGATGACATTAGTCCTGGAGTGTTGTCTCCATTAGAGGACAGAAAGATGACATTAGTCCTGGAGTCTTGTCTCCATTAGAGGACAGAAAGATGACATTAGTCCTGGAGTCTTGTCTCCATTAGAGGACAGAAAGATGACATTAGTCCTGGAGTCTTGTCTCCATTAGAGGACAAAAAGATGACATTAGTCCTGGAGTCTTGTCTCCATTAGAGGACAGAAAGATGACATTAGTCCTGGAGTCTTGTCTCCATTAGAGGAAAAAAAAGATGACATTAGTCCTGGAGTCTTGTCTCCATTAGAGGACAGAAAGATGACATTAGTCCTGGAGTCTTGTCTCCATTAGAGGACAGAAAGATGACATTAGTCCTGGGGTCTTGTCTCCATTAGAGGACAGAAAGATGACATTAGTCCTGGAGTCTTGTCTCCATTAGAGGACAAAAAGATGACATTAGTCCTGGAGTCTTGTCTCCATTAGAGGACAGAAAGATGACATTAGTCCTGGAGTCTTGTCTCCATTAGAGGACAGAAAGATGACATTAGTCCTGGAGTCTTGTCTCCATTAGAGGACAGAAAGATGACATTAGTCCTGGAGTCTCGTCTCCATTAGAGGACAGAAAGATGACATTAGTCCTGGAGTCTTGTCTCCATTAGAGGACAGAAAGATGACATTAGTCCTGGAGTCTTGTCTCCATTAGAGGACAGAAAGATGACATTAGTCCTGGAGTCTTGTCTCCATTAGAGGACAGAAAGATGACATGTCCTGGAGTCTTGTCTCCATTAGAGGACAGAAAGATGACATTAGTCCTGGAGTCTTGTCTCCATTAGAGGACAGAAGGATGACATTTGTCCTGGAGTCTTTCCAATGTTCCTGTTCTCCCAGAAAGAGAATGAATGACAGAGCAGGATGAGCAGAGAGCAGAAATCATTCAGTGAAGAGCTTCAGACTTTATTTTCTGCTTGATAGCTTCTAGTTTCTCCAGCAGCTTCTGTTTCTGGAGATTAAAAAGTGGTCTTCCTCTCTTTCTACCAGGACCCATCAGAGACCAGACCCTGCTGAACCTGAAACTGAAGCCAGCTGTGTGTCCATGAAGAGTGACCGGTCCATGGAGACACCGCTACTTTAAAAAACAAAAGGATGGAGGAGGAACATATTGAAATAAAGCGCCAAAGACTGAGGTGAGTTGTTGTGAAACCTCCAACAAACTAGAAGTAGTGTTGTCTCATTGGGTGTGGGGTCTTCCTGTAGAGGGTCTCTGTGTTTCCAGCCCACTGTAGCCTGTCGTCCAGGTGCACTCTGGGATATCTATGGCCCTGTTTTCACCTGCTTTTAAAATCTGATCTAAGTGATCTCTCAGACCACTCCCTGGAAAAGGTGGTCACGTCTATACAATAACCGGTAACACTTGACTTGACAGTACCGACCTAATCGTGACATGACACTGTCATAACTATGTGTCATAAACCTTATAAACAAGTCAAAAAAGTGTACCCAATAACCTTATTATTAGTTTCATAAAACGTCCCCACATTCAGCAGTATGTAGGATATTACTACACTACACTGTACTATTACTACAGACATTCCTGCTGTTAGGTCTACTTTAGTTATTTATTAGTCTCTCATTGGCAGATCTCCACAGCTCTGAGTGAACTAGGGAGCTGATTGGTCAAAGCAGCGGCTGTGAAATGGTTTCATCAGAAACATAACAAAACATTTGAAAGAACCAACTCCACCTGAAGAACAGTGGCATCTTATTAAAGTTGAATCTTAGAAAGGATAGTTTTATTGATTTTAATTAGAGCCTGACCGATAAAGGATTTTGAAGGCCGATATCGATACAAATATTTGGTGATTCAAAAACCCGATATCTGCCAATATATGTATTTTTTTTAAATCCAGAAACACGTAACAAAACAAACATATTTTCCTAATGTTAGTTATTTGTAGTTATTTATGAGTCCTCACTAAAATAATGTGATAATGCAGTTTAAAAATAAACTTGTTTGTTTCATTGTCACAAAAGAACATCAAAATATATTAAATTTCACATAAAACTTAAGATATGAAACTTAAAAGTCAGGTCCAATATTGCTCTCATATTTAGTTTTTACTCTGTGCTCTCTGTGTACTTTTTTTTTCCTTTATCATTTCATTCCATTTTATTTCATCTCTCTGTTATTTTTAATAATGTTAATCTGTATTTTTTATTTTTTAACCAAAAGCCCAACTAGGGACTAGAGTTGTGAATTAGTTTTAGCTAAAAACACTATGATACATTCATCAGGGGTCCGTTTCAAAGTGAAAACTCTGATTTTGTTAACCCTGATATTAGGGTAACCCTGGGTTTCTGTTTCAGAAAGGGAGGTTAATCAAACCTGAGAGAGAGGGGGAACTCCAGCCTGTTTCAGAAAGAGAGGGAACTTAACCTCAGACTCAGTTAGTAACGGAGTCTGTGAACCTAACCTGGATGTATTTATCTTAATTATATATTTTCTCAGTTATGTTAAGCAGGGATTCTTTAACTAAACATGTGATCTTCTTTCTATCAGGACCCATCAGAGACCTGAACCTGATAGTTTTTTGGATTTTAAACGTGTTTCTGACAAAAAGTAAGTGGTTAATAATTATGTACAGTGGGTACGGAAAGTATTCAGACCCCTTTAAATGTTTCACTCTTTGTTTCATTGCAGCCATTTGCTAAAATCAAAAAAGTTCATTTTATTTTTATTAATGTACAGTCAGCACCCCATCTTGACAGAAAAAAAACAAATGTAGAAAGTTTTGCAAATTTATTAAAAAAGAAAAACTGAAATATCACACAGTCATAAGTATTCAGACCCTTTGCTCAGTATTGAGTAGAAGCACCCTTTTGAGCTAGTACAGCCATGAGTCTTCTTGGGAATGATGCAACAAGTTTTTCACACCTGGATTTGGGGATCCTCTGCCATTCTTCCTTGCAGATCCTCTCCAGTTCCGTCAGGTTGGATGGTGAACGTTGGTGAACAGGAGTTTTCAGGTTTCTCCAGAGATGCTTAACTGGGTTTAGGTCAGGGCTCTGGCTGGGCCAGTCAAGAATGGTCACAGAGGTGTTTCCGAAGCCACTCCTTTGTTATTTTAGCTGTGTGCTTAGGGTCATTGTCTTGTTGGAAGGTGAACCTTCGGCCCAGTCTGAGGTCGTGAGCACCCTGGATGAGGTTTTCTTCCAGGAGATCTCTATACTTGGCCGCATTCATCTTTCCTTCAATTGCAACCAGTTGTCCTGTCCCTGCAGCTGAAAAACACCCCCATAGCATGATGCTGCCACCACCATGTTTCACTGTTGAGATTGTATTGGGCAGGTGATGAGCAGTGCCTGGTTTTCTCCACACATACCGCTTAGAATTAACGCTAAACAGTTAAATCTTGGTCTCATCAGACCAGAGAATCTTATTTCTCATAGTCTGGGAGTCCTTCATGTGTTTTTTGGCAAACTCTATGCGGGCTTTCATAGGTCTTGCACTGAGGAGAGGCTTCCGTCGGGCCACTCTGCCATAAAGCCCCGACTGGTGGAGGGCTGCAGTGATAGTTGACTTTGTGGAACTTTCTCCCATCTCCCTACTGCATCTCTGGAGCTCAGCCACACTGATCTTTGGGTTCTTCTTTACCTCTCTCACCATGATTGCTCAGTTTGGCTGGACGGCCAGGTCTAGGAAGAGTTCTGGTCGTCCCAAACGTCTTCCATTTAAGGATTATGGAGGCCACTGTGCTCTTAGGAACCTTGAGTGCTGCAGAAATTCTTTTGTAACCTTGGCCAGATCTGTGCCTTGACCACAATTCTGTCTCTGAGCTCTTTGGGCAGTTCCTTCGACCTCATGATTCTCATTTGCTCTGACATGCACTGTGAGCTGTAAGGTCTTGGTGTGTGCCTTTCCTAATCAAGTCCAATCAGTTTAATTAAACACAGCAGGGGTGTTTCTCAATACCAAGAATGCAAAGAACGGACTTGTGTGCTTGGGGAGAACGTTCTTGCTTGTTGTTCTTGAAAGAATGAACCCGCAATTCACAAGCACAGAAAATGCTGTTAACAGTTTGAGACGATGCGTTCTTCCTGTTATTGCTCAACACCCCCAGCACAGAGGCTACCTGCAGGGCTCCAAAATACCAGCTAGATATAAAAACCACAACAATAGAACCACTTTGTATTAAAACAATCTCCGGACAAGAAAACCTCATAATGCCACAACTATTGCAATAATATTGAAAAATAAAACTAATTGAGCTTTAATTTTAACGTTTATGGTTTAGCTCAAACACCCCTTTCTTATTCAAAAGAGTGGAACAACTATTATTAGTGTATACGTTCAAGTCAGTTTAAATAAAAAAATAAGTAGGCATATGCACTGGTGTGTCCTATGTGTTCCTATTAGTGTTATGTGGAATTATCATTTCTATATTATTGTAGTGCACTGTATATGCTCAGGGAGATGGAAATTAGAAATTCAAATTATAAAGGTTGGTGTTGTGATAGAAATTTTCTTGCAGCAGCAGAGTTTAGTAAATATCAATGATAAAAATGAATACGAATAAAGACTGTTTGAGAATCAAACCAAAATCTGGTCTTTGAGCATTTATTATATTTTGCAAAATATGAGAATACAGATTCACAGGTACACTTAGTACAACTGAATGAGCATTTCTAAACTAAAATCTAAACATCACATCATCATATAGTCAAAACCTCTCTTTAGCCACCCCTCTCACTTTATCTTTTAGCATGGTCATAGTTGAAAAGAGGACATCATTAAAAGTCAAACTATCCTTACCTTCCCCTCTGCTCCTGTTCTTTTCATTAGCCTAAACATTAGTTAATCTCAGGAGGTAGAAGCCTACGTAGTTCTCACTGTTGTAAACAGTCATTGGCCTTCTCCACTTCTATCTAAGCAAAACTTAAACAAATGAGAAGGTTCAGGCTAGTAGAACTAAATAACTCTACTGGGCTATAGTTCACGGTTGCAGCTGTCCCTCTCTAGTCTTTAAGAGTCTACGAAGAAGGAACAGCTTTCTATGGAGGTTTTAAACAATCTTTAAGCAAATGGTTAAAATCATTAATCAATAATGGTTAAAATAAAATTTGCCACCACAGTGTCTCCCCTTTAGTCTACATAACATGTCATAGCATGTTACCACTTTATGTACAACTGTTAATTTATCATACAGACTGAAACTCAACTTCTAATAAATCAGAAAACAAATACACCAAAAACATATGAACTAAATACTAAATATAATGTATAGCCTATGGCATAATTTAAACAAGTCTCCCGAAAAGAAACGGGTATATCTCTCTCCCCCGCCTCTGCCTGCTGCGCTGTGTGTGTGTGTGTGTGTGTGTGTGTGTGTGTGTGTGTGTGTGTGTGTGTGCTTTTTGAGTTTAACTCCAAAAAGACAGTTAACACAGGTTCCCGTTAATCTTATGATGGACATGTGTTGTGATATTTAAACAAACGATCCGTCAATGGCGAAATAAAAGCCTCTTATTTACAGAACCGGTCTAAAAGACCTCCGGTGTCCTACAGCGGGGTCTCCGAGCGAGACTGTCCGAGCGACGAGCTTGCGGCCCTGGCAGGCGCAAGCTGGCGGCTGCGTCACTTTATGGAGCTCCGAAAACTCCGAAAACTTTGGAGCAAATTGTCAATTCGGCAAAGATTTTCGCAAGACTGCCTATATTCGAAATCTGAACCGTTAATTTCTCGCCTAAAATGTTCTCCGAAGTGAATTTAGTGATGAATAAGATAGCGAAATTTTTTAAAATTGTCCTGTTTTTTGGCTGTCTATGTACCGGACACCCGACAATCATTGAATGCCGAAATGAATGTTGGGATACGGGTGCTGCCAAGTTACCAACCAATGCACCCTCGGTAAAATGGGCATGTCAAGAACATTTCCGGGAATCTTAACTGTTCTTGGTGAAATGCGAACTTGTGTTTTGGGACAGTACTTTGGCAACTCGAGATGACGTTTCACAGGAACAGAAGAACACAAGTCAATAGAAGAACACATATTGAGAAACGCCCCAGGACTCCAATGAAGGAGTAGAACCATCTCAAGGAGGATCAGAAGAAATGGACAGCATGTGAGTTAAATATGAGCGTCACAGCAAAGGGTCTGAATACTTATGACCATGTGATGTTTCAATTTTTCTTTTTTAATAAATTTGCAAAACTTTCTACATTTCTGTTTTTTTCTATCAAGATGGGGTGCTGAGTGTACATTAATGAGAAATTAAATGATTTTAGCAAATGGCTGCAATGAAAGCAAGAGTGACAAATGTAAAGGGGTCTGAATACTTTCCGTACCCACTGTATATAGCCTGTTGTATTATTATATTTGGTATAAGTATCAATTCTTATCAGTAGTACTCAATGCTGCTTCCTCTTTTTCTTTAGACTATCTGCTGATGGAAGGTAAGAAACTGACAAACATTACCAATATTTGAAATAAAAACAATTTTCTGTATTAAAGTATTTTTTGGTATGCCCCTTTATCTGTTTGCTTCAGGATCCAGCAGCAGAGACCAGAGTCTCCTGAACCTGAACCCGAACCCAGCTTTGTGTCCTTCAAGACTGGCCAGTCTAAGGATTTACCTGAGACCTTCAAAGATGGACATCACTCTGTTGATCCATGGTGAGCATTTCAAACTGAACAGAGTGTTGGTGTGTCAGATTCTCATTTGTGAGTCATTGGTGTAAACTGGCAGCTTTCAGAACGCTGCAGACCGGAGCATTGCAGGTATCTGCAAGTTTCAACTTGTCTCGTCCAGACTCTTTGGTCTGAACTGGACTTTTGCAACCTGCCCTAGGGCAGGTGGCCTTGCTAAGAATAACAGAACAGCAGGGGGCAACCCACAAGCAACCTGCTCCTTACCATGCATATCTAGATGCAGCCCACCTGTGTGTTTCACATGAATACACTCTGTACATTTAAAACTGTTGTGTTTCAGTGAGAACACTGTTCTACTGGATGGCATGACAAAACAATGAGGAAATATTGTTTGAATTGTTGCAGTGTTCTGGGTACATTGCAGATTATATTCAGTTTTTATGTGTTTCTATCAGGAGAAAGCTGGAAGAACCAGAACCCAGCTGTGTGTCCATGAAAAGCGACCTGTTTAAGGATTTACCTGTGGCCTTCAAAGATGGACGTCACTCTGTTGATCAAAGGTGAGGATTTAAAACTGAGAAAAAAAGAAATTGTGCTGCCTTCCAGTTGGTCTGATCCATCAAACACTGTTGATTATCTTTCCAACCTGTTCAGCTTTGGAGCATCGTTCTCTGGTGTTTTAGCTCAGTTTTAGAGCAAAACTCTGCCGTATACTCATGTTTTGTTCTAATATTCAGGTGTTCTCATCAGACAATATTTTCTGTGACTATGCCTCCACTCTGTTACATATTCCATATGTAGAAGAATGATTACTACACAAAGATAGAGATATATAATCTCTTGTTATTCCCAGAAACCTCCAAAGAAGGCTTTTGGTAGTTGGTGAAGGTGTGCCAGAGGGAGGGGTCAGCAGCTGCAACGACTTGTCTCTCCAGGTTTGGTGCTTGGTCAGTGGTGATGTGGTCTCTGCAGCAGGAGCTAGTCAGCATGTGGGTGGCAGAGTTTTGGACACATTGGAGTTTATTGAGGATCTTGTTGGGTTTGCCATAGAGGATGCTATAGCCATAGGCGCATCTGGAGGTCATGAGGGCATGGATAAGTGTTTGGGCAGCGGCAAAGGGCAGGTACGGCTGGAGGTGGTCAATGTTCTTGAGGTGTAAAAAGACGGATTTTGTAACCTGGTTAACTTGGGATAGGAACATTAGGGGGGGGTCGAGGGTGATTCCGAAGTCGTGGACCTGGGTGAAGGGTGACGATGGAGCCGTTGATGTTGAGGTCTGGGTGGAGCGGGTAGTTTGGACCAATGATCAAGATTTCAGATTCATTGCAGTTGTGTTTGAGGAAGTTCTGTTGCATCTATGTTTAAATGTCTGCAAGGCAGGTAGTGATAGTGGAGTGGGTGCCTGGTGTTTTGGAGGAGAGATAGAGTTGAGTGTTGTCTGCCTAGCATTGGATACAGAGGCAATGATGGTGGATCTCTCCCAGAGGAAGGATTTACATAATGAACAGGAGGGAACCCAATATACTTAAACTCCTTCATCTGGGGCAGTAAATGTTTTTGAGGCCAACTGAAGGGACTTCACCATTGCATAATGTGAGCTAATTCTTCCTGATTCCTCCACAGAGTGGACCAGGAGAGCTCAGACGTTCCCAGTGGTCAGTCTGCCCAGCAGCATCAAACACATCTGGACTCCATATGTGTGGTCGGTACATTAGGGTTTAATATTTTTCCCGAAAATGAGATGAATCAGATCCCGGGAAATAGACAGTCCATATTCCGGGAATCCCCAGAAATGGGATTGTTTTTTTGGTTTGTTTTTAGCCCAAGTAATGTATCAATATCATTCAAATATCCGTTCCCAAAATCCCAAACTGAAATTTTTTATGTTATTTGTATCATTTTTAGGACTAAAGAACACAGTTTATGCGCATCATCAACACAGTTTGCAATGATCAATTCTGCTGCATGATCAAGTGAGCTGCGTGCTGCAGTGTGACATCTGCTGCAGTGCTAATTATGAAATGCCAGGTGGAATGTCTGGGACTTGTCTTCTGAAAATCTAGGCAACCCTTATATAATCAATAAACCACTGAATGATTCTTAAACCATTACGTTATCGAAATCCATTCTGTGGCTGTTGAGGATGTGTAAATGGCTGCAAACAGGACTAATCACTCGAAGTTAACCAAATATTTCTTTATTAGGGCAGGGCCGAACAAAATTAAAGAAAATTATCGTCAGAAATGTACAATTGTGTGCAGTCTGCACTGCAAAAAAGACAGGCCTATCTTTAATGAATTAATGTATTGAGCCTGTGTAATGATTTAGGGAGCCTGTATTACCGTAGCTACCGTTGCCTGCATCAACGTTACCATATGAGAACAATAGACATGCACTCCTTGCCTTTTTTTTATTTTATTTCCCGTTTCCCGTCATAACCTTTCCCGGGAAATGGTTTTGATCAGATTTCCCGGGAATCCCGTTTCCCGGGATAAAACCCTACTGTACATGTACAACAACTACTTTTACATCTATTTTGTTCACACTCATCTGGTGCACTTTATAGACCAGAGGATTGTCATTGTTATGTTTTTTATGTTGCACCATAGAGTAGCACACAATTTTGTTCTGTCTCCTTACAATGACACTAAAGTCAATCTGTGGAGATATCTTTTTGAAATGACTTCTTATTTGACCAAGAGAAAGCAGAGCTGAATGTATAAAGCAAACAGCATCGGACTAAGGACAGAACCTTGAGACATAGATTTAGATGACGGAGCATAGTAATGAACAATAACTGAAAAACTCCTGTTTGAAAGGTAAGAAGAAAACCACTCCAGAGCTGATCCAAACATTTCCATCCACTGCCTGAGCCTCTCAAGGATGCTACAGTCATCCACTGCATCAGATGAAACACTGAAGTCTCATAAAATGAATGCAGAATCTTTACTTTTGGTTAATTTATTACCATTATATAATGATCCATGAATGATTATTGAATTATTTGTTTACACAAATGTCATCATAAGATAATTTACAAAAGTGGTCTGTTATGATAATCAGAGGTTTTTAAACTCCCAAAAATGTTCTGTTAAAGCTCCATTGTGTAAGAATTTCTCCCATCTAGCGGTGAAATTGTATTTGACAACCAACTGATTTTCACTTTCAAGCACCCCCCCATTCCAAGCGGGTTCTAACTCCTACGGTGGCCGAACACGAAATTAGCGACCACTTTGTGAGTGTCCCATCCAGTTTAATACTAGTGAAATAATGATTATGTTAATGTTCCAAAGTAGACAATCCTTTTTCATCATTGACGCAAGGAATAATATCCTAGACGTTGTTCTAGCATAATGCACAACCATGCTATAGTTAGCCTAGCAAGTAGCAACTATAAAACTTCTAATTTACACAAATAGGCTGAATTACCTGTCGAGAAGAAAGCAGTCGGTGTCCCTTTTTAAAATCCTTGCTCCTTGTGAGCTCTTTTCATCTTGTAAAAGCCACTCCAATATTAGTGTTGTTGCTTGTCGCATTGTCTTTTTATTTCTCTTTTTAAATCCGTTCCATGCAGGTTACATGTCCTCAGCGCAACAGGCTTTCAAATCTGTCAGCAGTAAAATAATCTCCTCCCCTCCCTCCCTCACTGGCATACGTCACAGTGCGTCAATGCCACTGAGAGAAAAGCATGAAAGGCAGAGCAGTAGAGGCTGTATGTCCCTTACTGGCAAATGTATTTCAAGATGGCACATGATTCTGCAGAGTGTACCCCAGTCCATGCAAGCATAAATGTAAAATTCCAAGCCAATAGGAATACTTGAAATTAATGGTGGTGGTTAATATTCATATAAAAAGGACAAGTTTGTGAAGGGCAATAGAGATTTTGATAATAAACAACTACAAATGATACACAATGGAGCTTTAAGTGACGGTGTACTTTTTGGTATCTTTTGGATCTTTGCAGGGACAAAAGATGGAGACACCTCAAGAAGTTGTTTTAACAACTTTAGAAGACTTGGGAGCTGAGGACTTTGAAAAATTTAAGTGGTACCTGCAGCAGAAAGGGACCCTAAAAGACTTCCCAGCAATCCGAAAGAGTAAACTGGAGAATGTAAACAGGCTGAACACAGTGGATATGATGTTCCAGACCTACAGTATAAACACTATTAAAGTGACCAGAACAGTTTTAGTGAAGATCGATCAAAATGATCTAGTAAAGAATTTATCAAACATCATCTATGAACCTACAGGTAAGTCATAATCATTATGAATTTAAAAAAAATTGATGTAACAAAGATCAAACTTATATATCACAGTCTTTAACAAACATTATATTTTGTTACCAATCTCCCTCTTATCTCCAAAGACACATACAGTACAGGCCAAAAGTTTGGACACACCTTCTCATTCAATGTGTTTCTTTATTTTCATGACTATTTACATTGTAGATTCTCCCTGAAGGCATCAAAACTATGAATGACCACATATGGAATTATTTACTTAACAAAAAAGTGTGAAATAACTGAAAACATGTCTTATATTTTAGATTCTTCAAAGTAGCCACCCTTTGCTTTTTTTGATAAATCTGCAAACCCTTGGTGTTCTGTCAATGAGCTTCATGAGGTAGTCACCTGAAATGGTTTTATCTTCACAGGTGTGCTTTGTCAGGGTTAATTAGTGGAATTTTTTCCCTTATTAATAAAAAAGCAAAGGGTGGCTACTTTGAAGAATCTAAAATATAAGACATGTTTTCAGTTATTTCACACTTTTTTGTTAAGTACATAATTCCATATGTGTTCATTCATAGTTTTGATGCCTTCAGTGAGTCATCAAAATAAAATTAAACGCATTGAATGAGAAGGTGTGTCCAAACTTTTGGCCTGTACTGTATGTTGTGTTGACAACAACAGAACAAGCAACCAAACATCCACAAGAGAAACAAAATTTAAAGTGTCTCTGAGAACCAAAACTGATGAAACAAAGTCAGACTGTTTTTGTTTACTCTGCTGTTTAAAATTTGCACACACTGATATCGCTGTAAGATACTGCTTGGGCAATATTAATTGCCTCTTTGGACAATGAAGAGTTCATAGATGTGTGACTGAGACACCCAACATATCAGTTGTTTCTGAAGAATACTAAGTCATTTTACAGTAGGTAACATATTCAGGGCCTCATTGTCATATGGGCTGAATAGATTTCATGAATACAGAAATGTGCACACTCACATTCACCAGAACAGTCCCTCATTGATTTCATTGTTTTATTCATTCAGAGATTCTTGCTGCGTGCCAGCAAAAAGTCAAATCCAAATTACATAAGACATTCCAGCGTGTGTTTGAGGGGATTGCTAAGGCAGGAAACTCAACCCTTCTGAATCAGATGTTCACAGAGATCTACATCACAAAGGGAGGGGCTGCAGAGGTCAATGATGAACATGAGGTCAGACAGATTGAAACAGCATCCTGGAAACCAGACAGACCAGAAAAACCAATCACATGTAAAGACATCTTTAATACCCCACCTGGAAGGGATGAACCAATCAGAACAGTGCTGACAATGGGAGTCGCTGGCATCGGGAAAACAATCTTAACACAGAAGTTCACTCTGGACTGGGCTGAAGACAAAGCCAACCCGGACATCCAGTTCACATTTCCATTCACCTTCAGAGAGCTGAATGTGCTGAAAGAGGAAAAGTACAGCTTGGTGGAACTGGTTCATCACTTCTTTAGTGAAACCAAAGAAGCAGGAATCTGCAGGTTTGAAGAGTTCCAGGTTGTGTTCATCTTTGATGGTCTGGATGAGTGTCGACTTCCTCTGGACTTCCTCAACACTGAGATCCTGACTGATGTTACAGAGTCCACCTCAGTGGGTGTACTGCTGACAAACCTCATCAGGGGGAAACTGCTTCCCTCTGCTCGCCTCTGGATAACCACACGACCTGCTGCAGCCAATCAGATCCCTCCTGAGTGTGTTGACATGGTGACAGAGGTCAGAGGGTTCACTGACCCACAGAAGGAGGAGTACTTCAAGAAGAGATTTAGAGATGAGGAGCAGGCCAACAGAATCATCTCCCACATCAAGACATCACGAAGCCTCCAAATCATGTGCCACATCCCAGTCTTCTGCTGGATCACTGCTACAGTTCTGGAGGACATGTCGAAGACCAGAGAGGGAGGAGAACTGCCCAAGACGCTGACTGAGATGTACATCCACTTCCTGGTGGTTCAGTCCAAAGTGAAGAATATCAAATATGATGGAGGAGCTGGGTCGGATCCACACTGGAGTCCAGACACCAGGAAGATGATGGAGTCTCTGGGAAAACTGGCTTTTGAGCAGCTGCAGAAAGGCAACCTGATCTTCTATGAATCAGACCTGAGAGATTGTGGCATCAATATCACAGCAGCCTCAGTGTACTCAGGAGTGTTCACACAGATCTTTAAAGAGGAGAGAGGACTGTACCAGGACCAGGTGTTCAGCTTCATCCATCTGAGTGTTCAGGAGTTTCTGGCTGCTCTTCATGTCCATCTGACATTCACCAACTCTGGAGTCAACCTGCTGGCAAAAGAACAAACAACATCAACACAGTTAAGTGCTTTGGGCAAAGTCAAAGGGTTCAGAGACATAGAGTACAGTTTATTACAGCCACCAAACAATCATGTTCGACCCACAATCTACATATCTGCAGAGACTCAGTTCTACCAGAGTGCTGTGGGCGAGGCCTTACAGAGTCCAAATGGACACCTGGACTTGTTCCTCCGCTTCCTCCTGGGTCTTTCACTGCAGATCAATCAGAATCTCCTTCGAGGTCTGCTGACACCAACAGGAAGTAGCTTAGTGACCAATCAGGAAAAAGTGGAGTACATCAAGAGGAAGATCAGTGAGAATCAGTCTGCAGAGAGAAGCATCAATCTGTTCCACTGTCTGAATGAACTGAATGATCGTTCTCTAGTGGATGAGATCCAATGGTCCCTGAGATCAGGACGTCTCTCCACAGATAAACTGTCTCCTGCTCAGTGGTCAGCTCTGGTCTTCATCTTACTGTCATCAGAAGAAGATCTGGACGTGTTTGACCTGAAGAAATACTCTGGTTCAGAGGAGGCTCTTCTGAGGCTGCTGCCAGTGGTCAAAGCCTCCAACAAAGCTCTGTAAGTGGGATTTTTTCATCAACAAATACTCTGATATCCTTTAACAGAAGTTAAATATAAATAACTTATAATAAATAGCTTAACCACTGTGTTACCACACACACACACACACACACACACACACTCTCACACACACACACACACACACACGCACACAGAACTCCAATTTACAGTTAGCTGTTAGTTAGTCCTAGAAAAGGGTGACCAGACATCCCGGTTTGACCGGGACAGTCCAGATTTTGAATTGCGTGTCCCGAGTCCCGACAAAAGCCTGTCAGGACGGTAAAATGTCCCGGTTTACACCAGGAAGGGCGTCAGCCTATTTTGCCCGGGTTTCAGCCCCAAATGTTTTGAGTGTAGCCCCGAATGTTAACTTTGTCCAGCTTACTTTTCCGAGGCGAATAGAACGTGCTATGTGCGGGGTCCAGCCATGCTGTATTTGTTGCTATCACCTAGCAACCGTCTCTATTTGAGGAAAGCATCCATGGAGGAAAGGTGTTTTCGGAGGAATCGTAGCCAAATCAGTCTAATGCATTGATGCCATCAACACAAAGTTTAGGAACGCAATACTAACAATTTAGTTTGAAGTTCCCGTGACGTGACCTTTCCAGTCTACAGTTCAGACTCCAACACACGGAGCTCTGAAGCAGACCTGTGCGTCGCTTAGTGTCCCCTCTCGCTGTAAAAAGCGGTGCAGCTTCAGGTTTATGGACGCGCTCTGCTGTTGACATGCTGCGGCAGATGTTTTGCGTTTGTGCTCAGTGTATTTCTGCCGTAGTTTCAGTTTTCCACCTCCGATGTATAGCAGCGTTCAGCCACTTCCCTAAACGTTGTCTCATTCAGAGATCAGACACCCAAACAGGGCTCGGTGTCTGTCATAAGGTCTGAGATCTTCAGTATCAGCAGAGATATCACGTAATGCACAGCAGACTATGGTGCAGGTGGATTATTTTCTGAAATATAGTGACTTTATTCTGGTAAATTCTTGTAATTCTTGTTGACATGATCCTGAGGACCCACATGAAAACGAGATGCTGCATCTCATGGGGTTGATGCTCTAATAAATGTTCATAAATAAATAAATAAATAGCCTATTAGAACTTTATTTTTCTCAAAATATCAAGACTCCTCCAAATCACAGAGAACACAGATATACTTTATTTTGAATGTGCACAAAGTTTTGGACATGACCAGAAATCTTGCTCAAACACATCAGAAATATTATGTCCAGGGATTTATTAATACATTAAAATAAATGAATGTATCATTGAGGTGAATAATTGTCATGTGCACATTAAGGAGGTTACTTCCCCAACAAAAGATGCAAAACAGATCTGCGTGGATCTTTAAAAAGAAAACAAAAACAGTGATCCGTCCCCAAAACAGCATGCGAAACACTACCCGTATTTCGGCAATTCAGGCCGGCAAACCACACACATGAAACTCTGCATCACCGCCGGTAACTCACGGCATTTCTGCGGCACGGCAAAATAGCTGTAGGCTATTACATGAGGCAAAACATATAGTGGTATCTCCGCCATGACACCAAGTGTTTTTTTTGTTTATTTTTATATATACGGGACAACTCCGTAGATTTGAAACATACACACAATGACTGAGAGCACACCAACACCGGTTATATGCAAGCTTACCAGATATATGTCTTTAGGGATCGTTGATTTGTGAGGACGTCATTGTCGTCGGGACGAATATAAGAAGAGTAGACCACCGACCCATCTTTTGCAAGGAGGACATAGATATGCCTTGATTGGCCGCCGTAGTAGCCGCCCCTATCCTGAAGGAATGGCCTGAATAATGCTGAGGTGAAATGTCAGATTTAATGAGAACTAACTCCAAATGATGCTTAAACCACCCTTTAGATAGGGGATCATTCCCAGGTACGATAAACAGAGGTGCAAGGGAATTAGTGTAAATTCGCCACACCTGAGAAAGGCAAAAAACGCTAACAGAAAAACGGCATCCAGAAGGGTATCAATGTAGGATGAAAAAACGCCTTTTCTAAGTGTTGACACCAATTTATGCAAAATGCCGAGAGTAATAGGCCAAAACCAGCAGCCGGGAAATGAACGAACGCCCCTGAGGGATAACCCGCATGGCGAAATTTAAATGCCCGAGGAGGGAGAGCAGCTGACGCTTTGTAATAAAAACAGCAGAAGAACGTAACTTGTCCAGTGGGAGAGATCACCATATGCACGGAATCCAGAGTAATACCGATAATACAGGCGGCTGGCCGGACTGATAGTTTTCTCTTCGGACAGAAGGACGCCCAGAGAATGAAAACAGCACTTCAGTTTATGCAAGGAGGAACCGGAGCATACGTGGGGGGGGTCGACGAGGAAAAAATCGTCCAGCAAATGGAGCACCGAGGGCACCTTCACCCTGTTAAGCAGGATCCAGCAAAGCGCATCGGAAACATCAAAAATGCATGGGCTGCTCCGGCAGCCAAAGGTGAGACGCACCCCAAAATAGAAGTTAAAATCCAATCTAATGTCAAATAAGGGCCATTGGGAGGGATGAATGGGCACTATTTTAAACGCTTCGGCGATGTCAGCCTTAGAGAGCCAGGCGTAAACCCCAGCCAGCTTAATCATATAAATGGCGTTATCCACAGTAGCATAATGCAGGGAAAAGGGGACGGCCGGAATGAGAAACAGATTTAAAGCAGGGTTGTAGAGCTGTGATTGGCCCTTGACATTCATGGCCAATTCTGATTGGTTTGACTGAAAGGTGAACACCCCTAAACAGCTGATTTGATTTAGGAAGAAAGCAGTGATTAAGTGTTAGGTCTTCATGAAAGAATCAGGAGAGACTTGTTTGCAGATATGCAAAGGTTTATTGTACACAATGAGCATGATAAATTGTACAAAGATTATGAGAATTCGTGACAGAAGAAAGAAAAATAACATGTACTACCCTAACTGGCAGCAAGGAATCTGTAAATAGAAAAGCAAATTTAGTGATCCATCCTCAAACAGTACGCAAAATGCTTGCCGTATGTTGGTCATTGGAAACTCAGGCCGGCAGAACACGGTATCTCTGCTGGTACGCGACACATTCCGGCACCTCCACCAGAAAGTCAACCCAGGCCGGAATAACACTGCATCTCCATGGATCTGTAAAAAGGAGACAAAAGCAGTGATCCGTCCCCAAAACAGCCTGCGAAATACCACCCGTATTTTGTCATCGGCACCCATGCCGGCATCGGCCACACCAGCCGGCATCGGCAACCCAGCCGGCATCAGCAATACAGGCTGGAATCGCCATTGGCAACCCAGCCGGCATCGGTAATTCAGGCCGGCATCGGCAACCCAGCCGGCATCAGCAACCCAGCCGGCATCGGTAACCCATCAGCAATTCAGGCCGGCATCGGCAAACGCAGCCGGCATCGGCAAATCAGGCCGATATAACCATGGCGTTTATCTGAAGGGGACACAAATAATACAGCCACACTTATAATTGTAGAGGATATGTGTACACGGAGGAAAGCCTAAATACTATCATAATGTAGCATGGAGACTGTACCATTATCCTTCTTTCCAGTGTGTCTCTTGGTTCAATGAAAAAGCTGACAAAATTGACAAAATATTCTTCTTTAAAACCTTGCATTTATTTTTTTATTTTTAAGTTGTTTACAATCAAGCCACAAAATACCTTAAAACATAATGACTTATTTTGAAAAAGTGTCCCTATATAAAAGAAATACAATGATTTGTACACTTGTTAAATTAGCTGATTATAATGTAAATTAGTGAGCCACTGGTAAAGCTCATCTGCTGACCCTGGCAGCCACACACCTCCAAAAATATGAACTAAGCTCAACACACTTACCTGAGACTCTACACCTGACTGTCCCTGGTCTCCCTGTTCCTCAGTTCTCATTTGCTACATGGCGTTTTGGTGTACTGAAAAAGGATCTTATGTCTGTTTTTCTTTTCTCTGCCTTTTTTTTAGATATAGGGATTTTGGATCGTTGGTTTGCGAGGACGTCATTGTTGTCAGGGAGAATATGTGATGCAGTTGTTTGATGAGTAAGCAGAGGAAGACCAACAACCCAGATTAGCAAGGAGATTAGATCTTGGCATCTCCGCAGTAGGCTAGCAAACGTAGCAAAATAAACCCTAACCATTTTATAATCCTACTGCACAACGACTGGTATTGGCAAACCTGCCAGGTATAATAAATAAATAATGAACAAATAACATAGAATAAGAGAAAATGCAAAGGAACTAAATAACTCTGTAGTGTAGTGATCAACCCCCCAAAACGAGAGCAAAGAATTCCCGCATGTGACCAGTGCGCAATAGCCGGCCACATAAGGCAGAATAACCACAGCATTAAGCAGGTAAATCTCGGCATCTCAAGCCGGTGGCAATGTAACGCCTGCAAAAGATTGGCCCTTGTAATTTGAGGCTGATTCTGATTTGTTTAACAGAAAGTGAACGCCTCCTAGCTGATTCGATGAGGAAGAGAGCATTGATTAATGTTAGGTCTTCCTGAAAGAATTCACGCTGAGCTTCATTAGATGATTACGATCAAAATAATGAAGTTACTGTCTGTGTCTTTGTCTGACCTGGGCTGGCACATGTTCACGTTAAAAAGCGTGTGCACTACGGTAATTTGCAAAGTGTCCCGGTTTTAGTTCCGGGAAATCTGGTCACCCTATCCTAGAAACACAGCTCAAACACGAAAACGAAAACCAGTCACCAAGTCCTCTTCAGCAGGGAAATGGGCTGTCGTCCTCTCCCAGTCCAAAATCAGCGTCCTCCAAATCAACAACTCTCCGCCCATAGTTACAACTTTAGCTAGTCCGTTAGCTCCAACGTTAGCTGCTAGTGTCTCTCGATGTTTCTCAGTGTTTTCTTTCCTCTTCTCGATTTGCGATTCTCTCCACTCTCCCGTGTCTCCGCTCAGCCGTTATGCATGTGTGTGTGTGTCTGTGTTTGTTTGATTGTGTGTCTGTCTGTCTGTCTGTGTGCATGTATGCCTGTCTCTGTCTGTCTGTGTGTGTGTGAAACGGGTTAGGCTACTTAGAATGTTATTTTTCATTTGAATGTTTATGCTGCGGCCGGAAAATTAACGAGCGTCGTCATTGTATTATAATCGATTATGGTCGGCCACTGCATCGATGCAGCATCGTCAATGTCCATATCCCGATGCATCGATTATTTGATTAATTTCAACACCTCTACTATACCGTGTTTACTAAAATGCTCCACATTACCAATGTTTAAAACAAAACTGCCATTTGCAAAAAAAACAACCATAATGTGACATATAATAAATACATACAATAAATCAGCTTTTTGATCAGATCAGCTGTTTGGATCCAACGGTTTATGGATTCTTTTACCAACTCCTACATTAGACCAATGAGGTGGGACCAGGAAAGAATTTGCTTGGTCAATCAATGTCCACAATCTTTCTGCATTTCAGCGTTGTAAACCATTTATTTTCCTGACAGCCTGCTCACCGTAGCACAAGCAATACAGTCCATTTCATTTCATTTCTGGTTTAGTTCCATTTATTTTCTTTTGCACACAAATCATACCTGACACGGTGAAAAGCTGTATGCTTTCCCCCCTAGCCACACACCTGTGTATCTATGGAGCTAAATCAGGGCCAAATGTTTTGTTCATTTGAAAAAAATATATATAGTTGAAAAAATAAAGCTTGAAATTGAAAATTTAAGTTTTGGTCAAAACTTGGAAAAAATAAAACCATGTATTCAAACTTAAAATAAGTGTACCAATTTTTCTTTCAGTTTGAATAAAATATAGATTAAATTCTGGAATTATTTTGAATAAATTATAAATTTTCATTTTTCACTTTAATATTTGTTTTCAGTTCCACATTTCATGTTTTCATGAAATTTTTTTACGCCTTCAAATCGTTTTTTTTCGGTTTCAAATCGTTTTTTTTCGTTTTCAGATCTGTTTTTCACTTTCAGATAATTTTTTTTCGGTTTCAGACTTTTGGCCCTGATTTTTGCGTGGGGGCGTGGCTTCAACTCAGAGGGGCGTGGTATTATGAGTGACAGCCTAACAACGAAGGCAGAAGACTCCTCTGTCGACTTCAGGAAATGGTGTTACTGTGAGAACTATGACTGAATGCTTTCTATCCACTATATACATGTGATGTTTACTTAATAAACTGATGCAAGTGACAAAGTTCCATTTAAAAAATTGTATTGGACAACACATGGTACCAATTACACTATAAGAGCAATAAACTGATTGTGCAGTTCGGCAGGAACAATGACTTCTCCCACTTCCATGTATGACATTGAATGTAGCACCACAGTATTCACTCGGCAGTCAGCATAGCGTCCGCTCCGCCAAGGCAACCTGCTGGCGCAGCCACAGGTAAGACATGTGAAAGATATTAGCCTTTTTGAATAGATACTTTGGGACATTATCCCGCAGTGGCATTTTTTTTTTGTCATTAACACATAAAGGGAAAATAGGTGGACAGCTGGAAATGAAGCATCGCTAGCACAAAAGTTAGCATTAACTAACGTTAGCTTCACACTAGCTGGTGTTTTTACACCAATTTTAGTGTCCAGCTCAAGTTTTTGACTTTAACGTGTAGTGGTCTTTGTTAACCTCTGTTTGTCAGAATGACCATAACTCGACAGTGGCTGCCTGCAGCCGTACAGCCTTATAAAACATATAATATAAAAATGTAAATGGTCTACATATAATGTAAAACATTATAGATAACTAACATTGCTAGTGTTACCTTTTCATGGTTAGTTTAAACAACATAACTTGTCCTGGTCCGCTTTGTTAATCAATCAGTCAAAGCTTTTATTACGGACACACACGGTCCAGAAAACAGACAGTAAGACATACAAATACAAAAAGACAAGTTAGTGTATTCTGATACTTAAGTTAGGCTGTGGTAGAAGCCTTCAAAGTTTGCCCACTTGGCATATTTTGTAAGGCATAACTGTCATGCTGTTACATGTAACGTTATAGTGTAAAACGTAATTTATCAGGCCAGAGCATTAATGTAAAGTCATATTTGTCTACTCTATAAAAGGAGACCTTCTTCACTGCAGCCAGTGTCAAGTTATGGTCATTCTGACAAACCGAGGTTAACAAAGACCAATACACGTTAAAGTAAAAAAAACTTGAGCTGGACACTGAAATTAGTGTAAAAACACCAGCTAGTGTGAAGCTAACGTTAGTTAATGCTAACTTTAGTGCTAGCGATGCTTGATTGCCAGCTTTGTCCAGCTGTCAACCTATTTTCCTTTTATGTGTTAATCACAAAAAAAATGCCACTGAGGGGATAACGTCGGAAAGTATCTATTCAAAAATGCTAATATCTTTCACGTCCTACCTGTGGGCTGGTGCCAGTGAATACTGTGGTGCTATAAGTCATACATGGAAGTGGGAGAAGTCATTGTTCCTGCTGAACTGCACAATCTGGCACAGTTTATTGCTCTTATAATGTAATTGGTACCATTTGTTGTCCAAAACATTTTTTTAAATGGAACTTTGTCACTGGCATCAGTTTAAGTAAAAATCACATGTATATAGTGGATAGAAAGCATTCAGTCATAGTTCTCACAGTAACACCATTTCCTGAAGTCAACATGACAGAGGAGTCTTCTGCCTTCTTTGATAGGCTGTCACTCATAATACCACGCCCCTCTGAGTTGAAGCTACGCCCCCACGCCAAATCAGGGCCAAAAGTCTCAAACCAAAAAAAATATATCTGAAAGTGAAAAACAGATCTGAAACCAAAAAAAAAAGATTTGAAGCCGTAAAAAAAAGATTTGAAGCCGAAAATTTATAATTTATTCAAAATAATTCCAGAATTTAATCTATATTTTATTCAAACTGAAAGAAAAATTGGTACACTTATTTTTAGTTCAAATACATGGTTTTATTTTTTCCAAGTTTTGACCAAAACTTAAATTTTCAATTTCAAGCTTTATTTTTTCAACTATATATATTTTTTTCAAATGAACAAAACATTTGGCCCCGATTTAGCTCCATATGTATCCCTGGCTGTTAATTACCTGTATGCCTTCCCAATGGCAATGCTCCACCCATGCTCAAACGTAAAACTACAGATTAATTAGCATCACCAACGTGGTATATAAACAAAACAAAGTTGTATAATGGCTCCAACATCAGTTGTTTGGATCACATCAGTTGTTTGGATGACATCAGCTGTTTGGATCACTTCAGCTGTTTGGATCACATCAGCTGTTTGGATCACATCAGCTGTGCCACTGACACGTCAATTAAGAAGTTTGCGGACATAAAGTAGCTAAATCTATCCATGAAAAAAATATTCTTTTCAGGAGATATTTTTGTTATAACCAGATTAAATTAGCCAAGCAGTTTGGTGTTTATATGTGTGGTAGTTATTACGTTTTTGAAAATTCCACGATCTCTACTTTTGCAAAGCTAATGTTAGCTTAAAATGACTGGCTGACAAATGTTTAACAGGGAGGGACTACAAATCGTCTCTGTTGCTTTTCTTTGTGAATTGCCCCACAATGTGAATACGGTTTGATTATAACTTTTATTTATTTATTTTTATTTTATTTATTATTTGCATAATTACGTCACTTAATAATGTTCCCATGGCAAGAGGGGAAATGGCAGCTCTTGTGTGAAGTAAATGCAACATTTTTCAACTTTCTGATAAGATATATGTGATATATGCAGGGATTATGTAATCATGCTAGCCCCGCATATTTTGCACGGAAATCTGCAATTTATGCGGCGAAAGTGCGGCGTATTTGAAAAAATGCGGCCCCGCATAACTATCCGGACTTTGGCTGATTATACATTGAATTATGCGATCGCATAATCGCATTTTTCTGCAGGGACTGTTATATGTGCTGTAGTTATTACTTTTTTGAAAATTCCACGATCTCTACCATTACAAAGCTAATGTTAGCTTAAGATGACTGGCTGACTAACGTTTATATATATTTTGTCTCTGTTGCTTTTTTTTTTTTTTTTTAGAGTGAATTGCCCCACAATGTGAATACAGTTTGATTATAACTCTTATTTATTTGGTAACCGTTGTTGTATATTTGCTTTATTACACGAGATGGTTTGATTTAACATCATATTATCACTTCAGTCATGCTAACGAACCTCTGCGCCAGTGCCTCGGTACTAGCTGCATCACTGTCGTGCCAATAATGACGTTAAATCAAACCCTCTCGTGTTACTGTTTAATTCAGTCATGATTAATTAGCATGTTTCCAACTTGTTTAGATTAGAGCAGCAGATATTTAAATATGCTGAGAAGGCATTTCATATACTGTATCACCAAAAGTTGAGACTCAACATATAAACTGATCAAAAAGGAGATAATAAATCGTTATTTGTCTTCTTTTATGATATTTCTCCAAATGTTAAGCTTTATTAAATCAAAACCACCCTTCTCATGTCAGGATTTAAAATCTTTGAATATTTCCAAAGCATTTGTTCTTATTTATAATATGTTGTAAAGCACAAAGTATGAACTATGGCTGAGATTGAGAACCTACTTTTTTTAAATCTTATGTGAATTTAAATACTGGATGTCTTCTTTCTCCTTATTCAGTCACAATAATATATCATGTTTCCAACTTGTTTAGAACATTTATTTTATATTCTCTGTCACAAAAAGTCCAGACTTTTACATTACATTACATGTCATTTAGCTGACGCTTTTATCCAAAGCGACTTACAATTAAGTGCATTCAACTTTGAAGGTACAAACTCGAGACTACAAGTAGTAAGTGTAAGTACATTAGCTTTAAATAAGCAAAGCTACAAAGAGACTTGAAAGTGCAGGTTTAAGAGTTGTTTTTTATTTTTTATTTTTTTTTTATTTTATCCGAGGTGTAGTCGGAAGAGATGTGTTTTTAGCCTTCGGCGGAAGATGTGTAGGCTGTCAGCCATCCTGATGTCAATGGGGAGCTCGTTCCACGATTTGGGAGCCAGGACAGTGAACAGTCTGGATTTCGTTGAGTGATTAGTTCTCCCTCGCTGTGAGGGGGCAGCAAGCAGTTTGGCTGATGCAGAGCGAAGTGAGCGGGTTGGGGTATATGGTTTGACCATGTCCTGGATGTAAGCTGGGGCTGATCCGTTCATGGCCCTGTATGTAAGTACTAGTGTCTTGAAGCGGATGCGGGCTGCAATTGGTAACCAGTGAAGAGAGCGGAGGAGCGGTGTAGTGTGAGAGAACTTGGGGAGGTTGAAGACAAGTCGAGCTGCTGCGTTCTGAATGAGCTGCAGAGGTCGGATGGCACATGCAGGCAGGCCAATCAGGAGGTAGTTGCAGTAGTCTAGACGTGAGATGACTAGAGCCTGAACCAGAACCTGAGCCACCTTCTGTGTTAGAAGGGGACGTATCCTTCTGATGTTATGTAGCATGTATCTACACGATCGGGTGGTTGCAGCAATGACTTAACTTTTAAACAATTGTTATCTGTCTTCTTCATTACCGTCCCTCCAACAAAGCTCTGTAAGTGGAATTTATTCATTATTGAATACTCTGATGTCTTTCAATAGGAGTTAAATATAAATATCTTGTTTGCTTCCTTTTTTCTCTCCAGACTGAGTGGCTGTAACCTGTCAGAGAGAAGCTGTGAAGCTCTTTCCTCAGTTCTCAGCTCCCAGTCCTCTAGTCTGAGAGAGCTGGACCTGAGTAACAACAACCTGCAGGATTCAGGAGGGATGCTGATCTCTGTTGGACTGAAGAATCCACACTGCACACTGGAGACTCTCAGGTCAGGTCCATAATCTTTGAAAACACATTATTGAAAAATACTTTGGAAACATTAAAAAAAAGTTGAAAATGTTTTCAAAGTAATTCATTCTGATTTAGAATCACTTCATAAAGAATGAAATATGAACTGTGGCTGAGATCCAGAAATCATTTGTATTGTGTTTAGTGTTGTGTCAAGTTTCTGTGTTTAGTCGATTTCATGTTTCCCTGTTTATGTTCTGCTTCCTGTTCCGACCAGACAATCTGGTTGGTCAACTTGACATTTAGAACTACTCAAATCAGCACAACAGCACACACAGAGCCATTTGAGCACACCTGGGGCATCACATCAAATATTACTCCAAAACATTGTAACTTCCAGGGTTGAATAAAAAAACAGTAATGCTCGCCTACAATATTGATACAATGGATCGTTTTGTTGTTAATTTTGATTTATATGGAGGGCTTAGTTTTGATGAATGGTTGGAAGAGGGTGATAAGTGATTCATTGGATGAAACAACATTTTTACAACACTCTGTTGTTAACTGTTACTGGAATAGTTTGGATCACATCAGCTGTTTGGATCTCATCAGCTGTGCCACTGACACGTCAACAATGAAGTTTGAGGATGTATAGTCTACATCTATCCATGAAAATATTTTTTTTTCAGTAGATATCTTAGTTAAAACCAGATTAAGTTAGCCAAGCAGTTTGGTGTTTATATGTGCGGAATTTATTACGTTTTGGAAAATTCCACGATCTCTACCGTTACAAAGCTAACGTTAGCTTAAAATGATGGCTGACTAACGTTTAACAGGGAGGGACAACAAATCGTCTCTGTTGCTGTTCTTTATTTTAAGAGCTAATTGCCCAACAATATGAATACAGTTTGATTATAACTTTTATTTAGTTGGAAACCATTGTTGTATAATCGCTTTATTACATGAGAGGGTTTGATTTAATTCAACAAGTCACATTATCACTTCAGTCATGCTTACAACCTCAGTGCCTTCTCCTCGGTCCAAGCCGCATCACTGTCATGCCAAAGGCAGCCCTGTGGCTCAGTGGTTAGTACTTCTGCCGCAAGAAGGTTCTGTGTTTGAATCCAGGTCATTCCGGGCCTTTCTGTGTGGAGTTTGCATGTTCTCCCCGTGTTTGTGTGGGTTTCCTCCGGGTACTCCGGTTTCCTCCCACCATAAAGACATGCATGCTAGATAACTAGTATTACAGTTGAAAATTTGCTGACTGGCTAACACTGGCGCATTTACAGAAATGTTGATTAATGTGCATTGTTCTAATCTAAATCAATTTTAAATAATGACGTTAAATCAAATCCTCTCGTGTAATATTGCTTAATACAGTCACGATTAATTGTCATGGTTCCAACTTGTTTAGAATAGATATTTAAACATGCCGAGAAGGGATTTCTTACACGCGTTATTTGTCTTCTTATGTGATATTTCTCTAAACTTCAAGCTTTATTAAATTTAAACCACCCTTCTCATGTCAAGATTTAAAATGTAACAATTCGGAAATCATTGTTTCCAATGCATTTTGTTCTTATTTATAATATGTTGTAAAGCATGAAGTATGAACTATGGCTGAGATTGAGAACCACATTTGTTTTTTAATCTCATGTGAATTTGAATACTGGATGTCTTTTTACTCCTCATTCGGTCAAAATTAGTTTAGAAAATCAATTTGTTTTATTCTCGATCACCAAAAGAAATCCAGACTTAACATTTCAACCCAAATGTTATCCGTCGTCTTCATTACCGTCAGTCCAACAAAGCTCTGGAAGTGTTATTTATTCATTAATAAATACTCTGATATCTTTCAACACCAGTTAAATATAAATACCTTGTTTCCTTCCTGTTGTCTCTCCAGACTGAGTGTCTGTAATCTGTCAGAGAGAAGCTGTGAAGCTCTGTCTTCAGTTCTCAGCTCCCAGTCCTCTAGTCTGAGAGAGCTGGACCTAAGTAACAACAACCTGCAGGATTCAGGAGGGAAGCTGATCTCTGCTGGACTGAAGAGTCCACACTGCACACTGGAGACTCTCAGGTCAGATCAAGTTACTGTTTGTTGATTTTAAGTTTAATTTAATTTAAACAGCCCTTCTCATGTCAGAGCTAAAACAATTTCAGAACATATTTAAATGTTTCCAAAGTATTTTGTTTTTATTTATAATCACACATCCTAAAGCATGGAATATGAACTATGGTTGAGATATAGAAATCCCTGTGTGTTTGCAGTCTGTCAGGCTGTCTGATCTCAGAGGAAGGCTGTTCTTCTCTGGTCTCAGCTCTGCGCTCCAACCCCTCCCATCTGAGTGAGCTGGACCTGAGCTACAATCATCCAGGAGACTCAGCAGGACTGAAGGATCCTCTTTGGAGACTGGACACTCTAAGGTACAAACACTGATGAACAAACGGAGATATTTGTGTAGGAAGTTTTAAAGGAGAACATATTCAGGAACTAGAATGATAACTCCCTTTTGTTAATAATTGATGTAGTATGTTAAAAGCACTGTCCGTGATTTTAAGAAACATTGTTTTTTTTACAGTTTTTTTCAACTCGATAGAGAAAATTCCATGACAGACTGCCTGTCGCGGGAACTGAAAATGGCAAATTGCGCTTTTCCATGCCATGCGTATACATTCACAGGAGGGTCAAGGGGACAGTGGGAGTTTCCAATACAGAGATGGGAGTTGAAGTGTAAAGTGCGACTAATTATGTATTCCGCGGTATGTACAAAAAACACCTGTGAATGGGCAGTTTTTGCAGTGAAAATTCTCTGCCTCTTAAATGCAGGTGTAAACCAGCCACAGGAATATGCCGCCTGGTGAAATGGCAGCAGTAATCCAAGCAAGAAGACATAGGCCAAGTAGACAAGCTGAAAAGATTTTTGCCACAAGGATCACACTTTTTCAGTTGAGTGAATACGAAATCATTAAGCATTACAGATTAAGCAGCCATGCAATATAACAGTTACTGGAAGAAATCAAAGATGACATTGAATCTCCGACTCAGCGTTCAAAATCCATTCCAGCAGTAAACTGAAGTATCACAGCGTACGCTTTCTGCGGGTTGCCAATGGTGCTGATAACGCTACGTTCGCAAATGTTCATAGATCTGGCCCTCTGTGGATGAAGCATTAATCTACTCTTTCAGCAGACTAGTTAGCTAGAGGTATAACATGTCAGTTGCTGGTGCTGCATGGCTCTTGGGATCGATCAGAGATGTACACTGACGTCTGGACCAATTATTTCTCTGAGGCTTTTCGATTACATGGTACCAGAGCAAGGGATCAGTGAGAGAAAAAAAAACATGAAGTATAGGAGTAAATGACAAGGTAGAGTAAACTGAGGGGAGATGAACTACAGATAGTATGTATGCACTCACATATCTCACTGCCCCTACGGTGCTCACACTATGTTCTCCAAGTAGATGTTGCAATTTTGTCTGGTCAGAGAGTGTTTAAAAATCTGGGAGTTTACATTGGTAAAGAACTGAGTTCTGATGTCAGAATATGTGCTACATTGAAGCAGGAAGTGTTGCTCTGTCTCCACCTGTCTCTGTGGACAGAGTTGACACAGCCTGTCTTCTCGAGGCAGCCAGGTCTGTCTGTGGCGGCCAGTTTCCACAGCCAGACTGTGTCCACTCAGCCCGGACCTGCTCAGAGTCTTTCTGAGTCTGTGGTCACGTATGGTGCTCAAGTATTCAGCTACTGTGTACTCTCGGTTTAGGTAACAATCCATTTGGCTTTGACGTTTAGTAGTGTCTTTCCAATAGGTGATGTATTTCTGTTTTTGTGTGCATATGATTTGGTTGGGCCAGATGGTTTGGGGGGTGTCCTGAGGTTCTGGGGGCTGTGAGGTGAGAGAGCTGAGTTGGGTGTTCTGATGCTCTGGGGGCTATGAGGAGTGGGAGTTGAGGGACAGGGCTAGCTGACTGATGGGACTTTTCTCTACGGTTCTCTCTTTGTATTGTAGTGCCTTGTAGTGGAAACTATGGGGGTCGCTTCAATTTCAATTCAATTCAATTTTATTTATAGTATCAAATCATAACAGAGTTATCTCAAAACAGTTTACAGATAGAGTAGGTCTAGACCACACTCTATAATTTACAAAGCCCCAACAATTACAGTAATTCCCTCAAGAGCAAGCATTAGCAGTGGCTTTTGCGACAGTGGCAAGGAAAAACTCCCTTTTAGGAAGAAACCTTGGCAGACCCAGAATCTTGGTAGGCGGTGTCTGACGGGGGGCGGTTAGGGGTGTGATGGCGACAATAGTCGCATTAAAGATAGTGGAACAGTGACTTTGAAGGTAGTCGTTGTAGTTCATGTCACAGCAGGACGTTGCGGGATGAAACGTGGCGCTGCAGAGCACGGGTGGGTGCAGCAGACGCAGCAGGACGCGGCCGGGCGTTGAAGGGAATCGCAGAGCATGGCTCTGCGAAGAAGAAACATAAGGACTCCGGGGAGTAAACTCCCCAGAGCTAGGTTAGTAACAAGCAGTTCTGGGACAGGATGCATATAAAAGGAAACAAATGAAAACATTGATGAGAGGCTGTACTGGCCGGCCTCCCTCTACTCTCACTATATTATTGATTATATGATTAATAACTCTGATGACTACGAAGAGAAGCAGGTGGGCCGGGTTAGGCGGACGCTGCAACTCCTCACTTCTTAACTATAAGCTTTATCAAAGAGGAGGGTTTTCAGTTTATTCTTAAATGAGGTGATGGTGTCTGCCCCCCTAACCCAGACTGGGAGCTGGTTCCACAGGAAAGGAGCCTGGTAGCTGAAGGCTCTTGCTCCCATTCTACTTTTGGAGACTCTAGGAACCACAAGTAACTCTGCATTCTGGGAGCGCAGTGCTCTAGTGGGACAATAAGGTACTAAGAGCTGTTCTAGATATGATGGTGCTTGACCATTTAGGGCTTTTTTAGGTCAGGAGAAGGACTTTAGAGTCAATCCTGAATTTCACAGGAAGCCAATGCAGAGAAGCTAATACAGGAGAAATATGATCTCTTTTCTTAGTTCTCGTCAGAACACATGCTGCAGCATTCTGGATCAGCTGGAAAGTCTTAAGGGACTTATTTGAGCAACCTGACAGTAGGGAATTACAATAGTCCAGCCTGGAAGTAACGAATGCATGGACTAGTTTTTCAGCATCGTTTTGAGACAGGATATTCCTAATTTTGGCAATGTTACGAAGATGAAAAAAGGCTGTTCTCGATGATTGTTTTAGATGGGCGTTAAAGGATATATCCTGATCAAAAATAACTCCTAGATTTCTGACAGTAGTGCTGGAGGCCAGGGCAATACCATCCAGAGTAGCTATATCTGTAGATAATGAAGTTCGGAGGTGTTTAGGGCCCAGCACAATAACTTCAGTTTTGTTACAGTTTAACATCAGAAAATTATAGGTCATCCAGGATTTATCATTAACATTAACAAATTGAGATCGATCAGAGAAATAAGACTTAAACCAGCTTAGTGCAATTCCTTTAATTCCGACTAAGTGTTCTAATCTCTGTAACAGGATTGTATGGTCAATAGTGTCAAATGCAGCACTAAGATCTAATAAAACAAGTATGGAGACAAGTCCTTTGTCTGCAGCAGTTAGAACGTCGTTAGTAATTTTCACCAGTGCCGTCTCTGTGCTATGATGCTTTCTAAATCCTGATTGAAAGTCGTCAAATAAGCTGTTGCTATGGAGAAAATCACATAACTGATTAGCAACTACTTTCTCAAGGATCTTGGAGAGAAAGGGAAGGTTAGATATAGGTCCATAGTTTGCGAAGACCTCCGGATCGAGGATGGTTTTTTTTCAGAAGAGGTTTTATCACAGCTACTTTAAATGACTGCCGTACATGACCTGTTAATAAGGACATATTGATCATATCTAGTAGAGAGGTGTTAACCACGGGTAATGCTTCTTTGAGTAGCCTTGTTGGGATGGGGTCTAAGAGACAGGTAGATGGCTTTGCTGAGGATATCTTTAATATTAATTGTTGAAGGTCTATAGGATAAAAGCAGTCTAAGTATATGTCGAGACTAGTCGTTATTTCTAGCGACTCTGCGTTTAAAGGTGAACCGTTAGAGGTTGAAGGCAAAAGGTGATGAATTTTATCTCTAATTGTTGTAATTTTATCATTAAAGAAGCTCATGAAGTCATCACTACTCAGAGCTAGAGGAATAGATGGCTCAGTGGAGCTGTGACTATCTGTCAGCCTGGCTACAGTGCTGAAAAGAAACCTTGGGTTGTTCTTGTTTTCTTCTATTAGTGATGAGTAATAGTCTGATCTGGCCTTTCTTAGGGCCTTCCTATAGGTTTTCAGACTTTCTTGCCAATCGAAACGGGATTCTTCCACTTTGGTGGAACGCCACTTACATTCGAGGTTTCGCGAGATTTGTTTTAATTTGCGAGTTTGGGAGTTATACCAAGGTGCTAATTTCCTTTGCTTCATCAGCTTCTTTTTCAGGGGAGCAACAGAGTCTAAGGTCGTCCGTAGGCAAGTCGTAGCACCGTCTACAAATGTATAAATTTGAGAGGGACTGAGGTTAACATAGAGGTCCTCTGTTATGTTAAGGCATGACATAGAATCGAATGCTGTTGGAATATCTTCTTTAAATTTAGCTATAGCACTGTCAGATAGGCATCTGGTGTAGAAGCTTTTATCTAATTTAATATAGTCAGGTAGTAAGAATTGAAAGTGATTAAAGAATGATCTGACAATACCGAATTCTCATGGAAATATTATTAAATCCTCAATTTCAATACCATATGCCAGCACAAGGTCGAGGGTGTGGTTGAAACAGTGCGTGGCCTTGTGCACACTCTGACTGAAACCGATTGAATCCAGTAATGAGTTGAAAGCAGTACTAAGGCTATCATTGTCAACGTCTACATGGATATTAAAATCCCCTACAATAAGTACTTGGTCTGATTTAAGGACTAAACATGATAAAAACTACTTTACCATTAGTTGTTGAAGGCCTATAGGATAAAAGCAGTCTAAGTAAATGTCAGGTCTAGTCGTTCTTTCTAGCAGTCCTGCGTTGAAAGGTGAACCATTAGAAGTTGAGGGCAAAATGTGATGAATTTTATCTCTAATTGTTATAATTTTATCATTGTTTGCAGGTCATAGTGCCAGTGTGAATGATGATGTGGCTGGAGTCTGCCCTCACTTAGCAGCTCCAGGGCTCTTGTAGTTGTAGGGCACCACAACTTCTGTACACAGTGGTTTGGGAGTGGAGTCATGCTCTGTTGTGCAGGATGGCCGAAAGCCTTTGCATCTTCCGCCGAAGGCTAAAAACACTGCACTTTCATATGGCTCTTTGTAGTTTTACTTATTTAAAGCTAATGTACTTGCACTTACTACTTGTTGTCTGTAGTTTGCACCTTCGGGATTGGAAGCACTAAATTGGAAGTCGCTTTGGATAAAAGCGACATGTAATGTAATGTAAAAATGTAATGCAGGAGTTACGGCAGGTTGGGCAAGGGGATGTGAGGCAGGTGTAGACTGGGTTGGGTGGGGTAAGGAGGGTGCAGTTTGGATTGGTGAGGGAGCGGTAAGTTGTGGAGGACATACTGTTGCTTTCTCAGGTGGCTGGGTGCAGTGGGTGAGGTGGAGGCCTAGCTGCTCCTGAAGGTTGTCAACTTCTCTCTCTCTTCTGCTGTCCCTCTGTCTGCATGTTCAACTCTGCCTGCTCTCTTTCTCTCTAAAGTTCTCTTACTTCTTCTCTCAGGCCAGCCAGTTCATTCTTCAGATGGTCTCTGTCTTGTTGAGCACTTTTTAGCTCTATTTCCAAGTTGTTGTGCTGCTCTCTGAGCCTGGTGGAGAGAAGCTTCTCTGGCGTGGTGTTCTCTGGTTTATGTCTGTTCACTTGTTCCCTCAGATGGACTATCTCTATCTCCAGTTGGGTAAACTGTTTTTTAATGATGGTCATTGTGTTTTGCATCTGAGCTTGATCTGAACTGGTAGGGTCATTTTCTCTTTCTGGAGCTTCAGATGTGGGGCCGCTTGAGGGAGCGGTGTCAGTTTGGCTTTCCTGGATGGTTTCGCTCAGGGTCGTCTTCTCTCTCTCTCTCTCTCTCTCTCTCTCTCTCTCTCTCTCTCTCTCTCTCTCTCTCTCTCTCTCTCTCTCTCTCATCTCTCCCTCTTCTCTCTTTTGTAGTGTGAGCAGATGGCTGAGTGCCACGCACTTGGCAGTTGGGTGTAAGGGATGAGATTACTCACATCACCATTTTTGTAGTGGTCAGCGAATAGATCCTCTGGTCTTTCCTTCAATACTTTTTGTTTGTCTTGTTTTCTGCTGGTGTCACTTCTGGCCTCTGATTGGTAGAGGATGTTCTCAGCACTGATTGGCAGTTGGGGCATTCTGAGCTTAGCAACGGTTGCTATGTTCTGCTGCTGTTGGCTGAGTTACTCTGCTTGCTAGCTAGCTAATATGCTAGCTACTCGGTTAGAGTTTAACTTCAGCTCCAAATATTTTTTAAAGTAATAACATAAAATGCTTCAAGATATCATCACAGTTACATAGTCTCTTTCTTTGTAGGAACATGGGTCTAGATTTAAGATGTTTCCTTGTTCATCCTGATGTTGGCAGTTGACAGTTGGTTGTTTCTTTCAGTTGTTCAGCAAGTATTTTCTTGTTTTCCTTTGTTTTTTTCCTCCACCTGATGTTTCTTTTTCTTCCTCAAGGTATAGTTGAGTTTTCATTGTAGATGTTTTGGAGTTTGTATCATTTTCGAAAACAAAAAAGTAACAAAAAAAGGAAGAAAATCAGGAGCTCATTTTGAAGCAGCTGCTTCTCATGGAACTCTCTCTCTCTGACCTGTCTGTCTGAGTCTTCCTGTCTCTAGGGCCAGTTGGTGGTCACTGAGCCTGTCTCTCTCTCTGACCTGTCTGTCTGAGTCTTCCTGTCTCTACGGTCAGTTGGTGGTCACTGAGCCTGTATTTAGTCAGGATCCGTTTCTGCTTTAGATCTCTGTCAGTGTGCAGATACTCCAATTTATATTCTATTCAATGTCTATATGCCTCTGTCTCTCTCTCTCGCTGTCTCTGACTCTCTCTCTCTCTCTTGCTCTCTCTGTCTCTGTCTCTGTCTCTCTCTCTTTCTCTCTCTCTCCAAATTGTTTTTGTATTGCACAAATTTAGAATTAAAATTAGCGACATTATAAACTTTTTAAGACGTTATGTAATGGATAAATTCATAAATGTCCAAACGTAATAGTCACACGCTGTTATTTGTACTTTATAACATATCCCATCAATTTCCCTCTGTAGGGCTTTCATTTTCTTGCAGCTTTGGTTGAATAACTCAGCCATCTTATAGCCTATAGATCAGTTTATCAGGAACTAGAGACGGACATCTCCATCCTATAAAACAACAACCTGTAGTTTCAATAATATTCTCATGACCTGGTCATTATGATATGATGAAGTACACTAGGAACACACTCTCATACACATCAAATAGCCTATTATGAACATCTTAACATTATCTTAACATTATTAAGAACAGCTGATTTCTGGAGCAGTAAACACCTTTAGAGGACGTACTATGAAATAAAATCCTGACTTAGACCTCCTATCTGGAAAGTGTCCTGAGATAACTTCTATTATGATTGGACATTCCTTTCAGGGTGGAGCCTGCAGGAGTCAGATATTTGACACCAGGTCTGAGGAAGTGTAAGTGTGTTTTTAATTTAATTCATTAAACTGTGACATCACTCATTCAACCCTCTGATGTCATCATCAAAGTGCTGATTGGTTAATAACTGCAGTTGTGTTGTGTCTCCTTCTCTCTGTCAGATTCCTGTGAACTCACACTGGACACAAACACAGTGAACAGAAAGCTCAAACTGTCTGACAACAACAGGGATGTGACATTAGTGAAGGAGGATCAGCCATATCCTGATCATCCAGAGAGGTTTGACTACAGGTGTCATCAGCTGCTGTGTAGAGATGGTCTGACTGGTCGCTGTTACTGGGAGGTTGAGTTGAGAGGAGATGTTTATATATCAGTGAGTTACAGAGGAATCAGGAGGAGAGCAAACAGAGAGGACTGTTTGTTTGGATATAATGATCAATCCTGGAGTCTGAACTACTCTAATGGTCGTTACTCTGTCAGTCACAATGACAGAGGAACACCCATCTCCTCCTCCTCTGTCTCTGGTAGAGTAGCAGTGTATGTGGACTGTCCTGCTGGCTCTCTGTCCTTCTACACAGTCTCCTCTGACTCACTGATCCACCTCTACACCTTCAACACCACATTCACTCAACCTCTTTATCCTGGGTTTGGGTTCTGGTCTGGTTGTTATGGTACCTCAGTGTCTCTGTGTTCTCTGTAGGATGAGACAACTTCCTGTCCAGTGGTTTATATGTTGGTGGAGGACAAGGCTTCACTTTGGTTCACATTTTTCTAGGGCTGCAGCTATCGATTATTTTAGTAATCAAGTATTCTACCGATTATTCCATCGATTAATCAAGTAATCGGATAAGAAATACTTTTGTTTTTATTAAAGAGCAATAATAAACAATAGTTTGGTTAAATCTTCGGAAAAAGCAACATTTGTATTGCCTACATTGCTTACAATATCATCTCTCAAAAAACTAAACATATTAAATGCATTTAAGTGCCATATTACTTTTTTCAAATGATATCAAGCTAAAACTAAGGCATACATTAACATTACATTAAGTTGTGCAACTTAACTTTCACAACTACAAGTTTCAACCTGAGACTGATCTGTATATACAGTAGGCCTGTATGTAAATATTAGTTATACTCAACCTATTTTCATTTATATATTTGATTATGTCACACAGCTCTGTTACACTTATTCTATTAGATCGTTGATCAGCTGTTTCTCCGGAGAGAGAGAGAGAGAGATGCGCAACAATCAGCTGTTTTCTGAAGGGATAGTCAACGCGTCAGCACTTTAGATCAGATCGTGGTCGCCACTACGTATTTTCTTGTCTTTGATTTTGGTAGTTGTGTTTGGTGGTTACATCGTCCATACGACTCTGTTATTTACTTTTGTCGTTCCTCTTCGTGGAATGGATGATTAAGTTAGACCCGATGCTTTCTGTTGAGATGCTAAAGGACTGACGTTGTGCTATTATCGTGGTAAGCTAGTTTGATTTTGCAGTAGGACAGAGTTTTCGTTTTAATTACGTTTGAACTGATTCCAAACTTTGGACACTTTCTGTCGTTTTCTCCAGCCTGTCTCTTAGCCCCTCGCTATTTACGCTCTGGCATGTGTCGCCAGCAGCAGACTGAGCCACGTCTGGTGTGCAACAATAATAATGCTCCGTGCGGAAACACCGTCCGTCAGCGATACAACGTTAGTAACATTGATTTAACGAAGCTTCGAGGCAAGTCATTTTGCATCGAGGATTTTTTGTAATTGAATTATTCAAGTTATTCGAGGAATCGTTTCAGCCCTACATTTTTCTCACTGATTGTGTCTTTAATGTTCTTCTTCTTTAGTAATGTTCAAATGATCTCTTCATGGATGAAAACTAGTTCTGTATAAACTTTTTTGACTTAGATTTTCACTTTAATCATGTTTTATTGAAGTAGCTTCAGCTGTTAGTGATATATTTCTATAAAGGTTTAAAGATAAGAAAGACTTGATGAATTCAACATGTTTTAACAAATGTAAATCTATTTAAGTTTGAAAATCAAAGAAAAATTATGTTTCCTTCACAATTAAGTGGTATTTTGTTTTTCATTTGAACATGTCTTTCCATACACAGCATAGAGTAGAATAGTCGTTTTCGAAATTGAATGCAGTCCTCTCAGTGCAAAACAACAGTGAAAGTGCAAAGCAGAAAAATAAATATCTATACTGTATTTATACATAAAGAAAGTCTCTAAAGCACGTGTCAAACTTAAGGCCCGCAAGCCAAATCCGGCCCCTCGCAGATTTTGATCCAGGCTGCATATCAATTTAGGTTCCCAATAAATTACGGCCCACCTAGTTTTTGTCACTTTTGCCGATGGTTTTGGCGCTTTTTTTCCCCACGTTTTTAAAGTGTTTTTTCTTGCCTTTTTCAACCGTTTTTCTATGGTGGCTAAGGAACTTTTTTGCTGACTTTTTTAGGGCTTTATGTTGACCAAACTGTAAGGGAGAAAACTTTATAAGACATGCAATAATACAGTCAAAGATATTTCACTTTTTCAAAATGAAAGCATGTCAAAAGACTCTAAATGTCTGATCCTTAATGTGATTTTTATTTTCCAATGTGGCTCTTAGTGAAACTGAGTTTGACACTACTGCTCTAAAGTCATTAGGGACACAATTAAAACATTTGCTGCATGATTCATCCTTAAAATCAAAACTCAAGTGGCGTTAAGTTTATTTATGGCTCTTGGATGAAAACAGTTTTTCAGTCTGTTTGTTTGTGTTTTAAATGTCCTAAAACGTCCCAAGGGTAGCATTTCAAACAGTGTCTGGGGTCAGATGGATCTTTGAGTATGCGAGAGCTATAAAGATCACCTAAGGAGGAGGAGAGGGGGGGGGAGTGAGGGAGAGGGAGAGAACTTGTAAACACATGGGGAGAGGGAGAGAGGGGGAGAGGTCAGTCAATGATCTTCTAGGTGGTGGTGATGACCCTCTGGAGCTCCTTCCTCTCTGCTGCTGTGCAGCTAGAAAATTACATACAGATGCAGTAAATCAGTATACTCTTACTGCATGCTCAGTATGTGTTTTGTATAAAAATGTCTGTAGTCTCACATGTACCTTTCCGCTAACTTCACTGTGATAACAAATTAATTATGTTTTATTCCTATCTTTATTCTAGAGCGCATTCTTTCAATTTTGAGAGCATTTGTCGTTGATTTTACGTTCAGATTTTGTAATAATTTTCCTCAAAACCTTGCTCTTGTTCAGTTTAAACAAGTTAAAACAATGCTGATCTTTGATATCAATGTACTTTTATGTTGTGATGTATTCACAATGTACACTGCAGCTGAGTTAGGCAGGAAAATTGCATTCCAGAAATATGTCAGGTTATTGTTATGAACTAATGAATGAACTTTGTATAAAATAATCCAGAATGATTGAACAGATTCCTGGTGAACATTGTAAACTTCTTCCACTTCCTGTCCTTTAAAGATGGAAGCTGTGATCATCAAATTGTAGAAATGCCGTTGACTTGTGTCATGTTTAGTTTTGAGTTCTGTCTCTTTTCACAATAAAAGCATCAAGTTACTGTGATGTGTTTGTGGTCTTTCTGTTTAACTTTTCCACACGATAAGATGTCTCGGTGTCCCAGTGGTCTTCCAGGTCCAGCTGCAGCGTGAGAAACCCTCCAATCAGAGCAGTCAGTACGTAAGTCTTTCACTTTTTCATCTTCATATTGTGTTGAGTTCAGGGACCAGAGAGTCTGTCTGTTTTCTCTCCACGTTAGTTATCTGCTCAGCCAGCTGCTGGAACTTCACACTGTGCTATTAGTACTTTTACTGCAGTAACATGTCATCAATGTGCTATTAGTACTTTTACTGCAGTAACATGTCATCAATGTGCTATTAGTACTTTTACTGCAGTAACATGTCATCAATGTGCTATTAGTACTTTTACTGCAGTAACATGTCATCAATGTGCTATTAGTACTTTTACTGCAGTAACATGTCATCAATGTGCTATTAGTACTTTTACTGCAGTAACATGTCATCAATGTGCTATTAGTACTTTTACTGCAGTAACATGTCATCAATGTGCTATTAGTACTTTTACTGCAGTAACATGTCATCAATGGGCTATTAGTACTTTTACTGCAGTAACATGTCATCAATGTTCTATTAGTACTTTTACTGAAGTAACATGTCATCAATGTGTTATTAGTACTTTTACTGCAGTAACATGTCATCAATGTGCTATTAGTACTTTTACTGCAGTAACATGTCACCAATGGGACAGAAAAGCTGTTTGATTGGGTCTGTTGGAGGTCTGATTCACTCCCACATTAATATGTTTGTGTTGAAGACTTCACTGTTGGTATCAGTGAGGAAAGAAGACAGAGGGGGGGGGGATGGATTTCATATTTTAGGAAACATGTTCAGCTTGTGTAATGAGTAGTCAGTGTCTACAGTCATTACATCTTTCAGTCAGTAACGGAGCATCAACAGCAGTCCAAATGTACTTTTATTGTGAAAATCTGCTCCTGTTGCAGCCCTTCCTGTCTGCTTCCTGACAGGTGGAGCTGGGACTCGTTCCAGGGAACACCTCACCTGTGTCAGACATTTCTCTCCAGGTGGAGAGTGACCCTCTTCTTCATCAACTCTTCTTCATCAACTCTTTGGACTGTTTGAAGAAACTGTAAGTAGCTGTTTGATACTTTAACAACACGTTAGTCTTTGGTCTCTTCAGGGTTAGTTTCTGGCTCTGTAATGTTAAATATAATGTTTCTACTTCACTTCTTATTTACTGAGGAAGTGTGGATGATTCTTGTGTTGAAGATAAATCTCCATGTTGGTGATTTACTGGAATCAAACAGCTGATCTTTATTTCCTTTCTCCAGCTGTCAGAAAACAAACTGTTCAGTCTCCATCAGAGTAAAGTGAGACACAACACAACAACAAAAACCTTAAAAAAGGAACAAAACCTTCTAAAAACCCATAACTCCTGCCTATGTGTACATAGTTATTGGGATCCTGAGGTGTGAACATATATAATATATGATAGAAGAAATAGTGAGTTAAAGCATAACTCTCGCCAAAATGCAACCTAGGGTGTTTTTAAAAGCAGATGACTTGTACATTGCAGTGGTGGAGGAATAAAAGTACAAATAACCAGAGACATATTTACTTTAGTTAAATCAGAAGATGTCCACTACCACAAACAAGGCCTGACTTTAAAAAAAAAAAAAAAAAAAAAAAAAAAAAAAAAAAAAAAAGTTCCTATCCTAACCAGCATATAACGGAAATTTGTTGTTAGAAACAGAATGTGGTTGGTTTTATTCATGGATTTATTTTAAGATGGTTTTATTTTCTCTAACCATGCAAGTAAGCAAATAGACAATGGGGAGATGTGAAGAGGTCCAGCCAAATAAATAAGATATGAACGCGTCTTACGCAGCCTGGCGGAGGAGTAAACGACGCTGTGGAGAGAAATAGATGGCAACTATGATTTAAAAACGGGAATAATAAAAAGCAAACATTTTCATTTCCACTTTTAACGGAGGCTGTATCTATGGTCAGACAAACGTGTGACAGTCAGGAAGACGTTTCGGTAGGGGGAAAAACTGATCAGAAAATGTAACGCAACGTTGTAGAAATGTAGAGTAGAAAGTATAGATAATTGCTGCAAAATGTAACAAAGTAAAAGTCAAAAGTATGCACTATTGATTCTACTTAAGTAAAGTACAGATACGTGGAAAATGTACTTAGGTACAGTAAGGAAGAATTAGTAATTTAACACATTTCACCACTCACCAAGTAACATAGGATTTAATCAGTTTAATTGCTGATGTAAATTTAAGTGTTAGTGTGTCTTTGCATACTATGATTTTTTTTCAACAAATGACCAGAAACGCATTACAGTACAATACTATCATTGTAAATGACTGTAGAATTAAATAAAATGCAGTAACCAATTATTTGGAGCAAATTGTCATCACTCTAATGTGCGTAAGAGTGCTCTTGAGTGTTCATAGATTCAATTCTTAGCTAAGAACAAATCCAAGATAAGACAACATTAGTGAATGTCAGAATCTATTTAAAAAGTGCATTAATGGGGTTTAAGAACAAATTTCCTCGAAAGAACGGTTGGTGAATGAGGCCCATAGTTTTTGTACACAGAGTTTACTAAAAAAGGTTTAGAACGACTCACTTTAGCTGTTGGTGTTTCCGGTCACTGCTACGTAACAGGGAGGATAGTAAAGATGGAAAGCTCCTAAAGATTAGTTCCATATAAATGCACGGATAATTCGTTGTTTTGTCAATAGTGAAAATCAATATTGACCTTGTAGTTGAAAAAGGAGCCTCATATAAGAATGACATCTCCTTCTATGGAGTCACTTAATTCACATTCCGAGATCGACTCTTTTTGACTGACAAAATGGCGCATAGCCTAAACACCCACAGCTACAGTGAGTTGTTAAAACCCTTCTTTTTAGTAAACTCTGTGAAAACAACCAATGTTGTCAATGCTTGAGTTCATATGTAGAGCCCCAGGTGATACTTGGAGCAAAGTCTAATGTTGTATCAAGCCTTCTTAGGGTTTTATAAATAGTGATTTTGATGCTATCATAGTAGTGCCCCTAGCACTCCCATTCAAAAGGCCATTTGACCCAAAACGGAAAATACGGTAAATCTTAAAAGTGGCGTTTCCCTCCTAATTAGGCTTTTAAACGAAAGTTTGACTCAGGTACATTCACAAAAAGACCCTAGGTTGCATTTTGGCAAAGTTACGCTTTAATGTGTGCTGTATGAGAGTGAATCCTTGGTGTTATTTAGAGATAATTTAGAGAAGATGGAGGTCAGCTGGTCCAACGTGTGTCTGAGAGAATGTTCCAGAACAAGCAGCCAGCTGACTGCTGGTTCTTTAGTTCTTCTTTCAGGAGAAGCATCTTTTAAATGTGTCCTCCTGGAGTCTGTCTGCTCTCTCTGTTGATCAGACACCATGACAGCACACAGCAGCACTGCTGCAGCTTGGATTCAACCATTTAGTCCTTCACTTCATCTCAGAGGAACACATGACACTCTCACACCTCCATTACATCACCATTACACTCTCACACCTCCATTACATCACCATTACACTCTCACACCTCCATTACATCACCATGACACTCTCACACCTCCATTACATCACCATTACACTCTCACACCTCCATTACATCACCATGACACTCTCACACCTCCATTACATCACCATGACACTCTCACACCTCCATTACATCACCATGACACTCTCACACCTCCATTACATCACCATTACACTCTCACACCTCCATTACATCACCATGACACTCTCACACCTCCATTACATCACCATGACACTCTCACACCTCCATTACATCACCATGACACTCTCACACCTCCATTACATCACCATGACACTCTAACACCTCCATTACATCACCATTACACTCTCACACCTCCATTACATCACCATTACACTCTCACACCTCCATTACATCACCATTCTTCACATGGATCCATTAGAGGAGCAATACATCACCTCAAAGGCCAGAAAATCATTCATAAAAACATTTCATATTTTTCAGATGTAATGTCTTTATGTGTTGTGGCGACAGCTTCACTCATCTTATATCCTTAATCGCCTTGTTGAGGTGGATTGTGACTCGTAGGGGAAATTAGCACTCGCAGAGATCCTTACGTTTCGTTCAAATAATGCAAGCTTTATTACGTCAGAAAATAAATTCTCCGTGGTTGACTTTCAACAGAAACTTAAACGTTGACTAAAATGAATGATCACACATACTACAAATGGCCCGATACCATTTTTTGCTTCCCGTTACCGATTCCGATACCTGAACTTGCGTATCGGCCGATACCGAGTACCGATCCGATACCAGTGTGTCATATATTTGATTATGTTTTAACAGCTGTATACTACTATCCCTGTATGGATGTGATTTGAATTATATCTTTGTTGTCGGTCTGGCTCAGGTTAAACTCTTTGTGAAACATGAACAAACACAGAACTTTCTTTTATTCTCCAGTTTGACAGTCAGTTATAACGGAAAAAGAACATAAATAAACTACTTTAACGTAGGTTTTCTTGGTATTGGATCAATGCATAAACTCCAGTACTTCCCGATACCGATACCAGCGTTTAAGGCAGTATCGGAGCCGGTATCGGTCCACCTCTAACACATACTACGGTCACTAAACTGTTTCTCTGTCCACCTCTCTTACTCAAACAAAAGAACTTCCCAAGCTGTGACCCAGCTGCTCATTATACCTGTGAAGGTGACCTGATTAGTACTACTAGCCGTAGTCTAGTCATTTATTAGTTATTTCTCCAGATAGGAAGTCCAAGATTTAAATTTAACAATTTAGAAATGAAATAGAAAAATAATACAAATCATCTTGTTTGTTTCTACAATGAAATGAATAAATACCAATATACTAATTATGGCTCCAATATTATGCAAAAAATAAATAAATTAAAGGATTACATTTTTTAAATAATTAAGTAAAATAATATATGTATATATAATTAAAAACGACTAAAATAAAGGGATATAGTATTACCAAATAATACATGAATTGTAATAAAATGTAATTTAAAAAGTGGGGTGAGTGTGTAAGATAAAAACATAGAAATGAAACTAATAAACATGTTTTAATGTGTGAATATGATTGGTGGAGCTCGGCTTGTAGTTCCTGATGATGTCACCAGAGGGCGCCATGACATCACTCACCAGCTCAGAGATGAAAACAAACTGGGGACTTTGGGTTAGTTGGATTGTTCTTTATTTTGGTATTTCTCTCTAAAATAACAAATGCCAACATTACCAATAATCAGTCTCATTATAAATCATCAAGTCGTTGTTTGATAACACCTAAAATAACTTTTAACTGAAGTTTAATTTCCTGTTTATCACTGCTGGTTGTTATGAAGAGTTACTGCTCCTCTGATCTCTGTTGTCTATGAGTCTGTGTGTGTGTGTGTCTCTCTGTGTGTGTGTGTGTGTGTGTGTGTGTGTGTGTGTGTGTATGTATGTATGTATGTATGTATGTGTGTGTGTGTGTGTGTGTGTGTGTGTGTGTGTGTGTGTGTGTGTGTGTGTGTGTGTGTGTGTGTGTGTGTGTGTGTGTCTATGTATGTATGTATGTATGTGTGTGTGTGTGTGTGTGTGTCTCTGTGTGTGTGTGTCTGTGTGTGTGTGTGTGTGTGTGTGTGTGTGTGTGTGTGTGTGTGTGTGTGTGTGTGTCTATGTATGTATGTATGTATGTATGTATGTATGTATGTATGTGTGTGTGTGTGTGTGTGTGTGTGTGTGTCTCTATGTGTTCGTGTGTCTCAGTGTGTGACCACAGTGTAGAGGGGGAGGGAGAGAGTAATCTACCAATAGAGACATAAGAAACGGTCACAGACCAGAACTAGTGAAGAAGAGCCTCAACTGTTCCACGTTGTCTTTGACACCAAACTGTAACTATCTTAGTCACTATAAAGTTAATCCCAGACACTTTATGTGTCTGTAATGTGCAGTGAGGCCAGGTTTTTATCATCTTAACTGCTGTTTTTGATCTATTTTGTAAACATTGTGTCATAATTTATTCATGTCACCTCATGATAAATGTGTAACCATCTTAAATAGTTGTGCTATGAATTAGAATTGTATTTATGAGAGTCTGTTAGACTGAAACAACTATGTGCATTCATAGGAAAGTTATTATTAAAATAAATTATTTTGTCATCTTATTTGCCCAATCTGAATAGTATTTCAATGTATGTTTATTTTCCCCATATCACATGACCACATGTGACATGATGAAAACAGATGAGGGTCATGGGTCACTGCAATCAGATACACCTGAGGAAGGCCAACATGTGGGCCCAGATGTTGTGGGTCTTTTTTAACTATTGAAGGATTTTTCGGGAGCATTAAGCTGTTGTGCAGACTTCACCTTCTTTGAACCAGTTTGTGTCTACAGTCTTTAAATCTTTCAGTCAGTAATGGAGCATCGACACAGGAGTCACTGACAACAGCAACCACAGTCACACAGAGGGAAGAAACAAAGCTCTTATTGTGAAAGTCTGCTTCCTGATAGGTGGAGCTGTGACTCAGGAAACAACTCACCTGAGTTCTTCTACGTCGACATTTTGGACCATTTGAAGAAACTGTAAGTTGCTGTTTGGTACTTTAACAACATGTTAGTCTTTGGTCTCTTCAGGGTTAGTTTCTGGCTCTGTAATGTTAAATATAATGTATAATATAATAACAGTATAATGTAATGTATAACTTCTTATTTCCTTTGAAAGTGTGGAGGACTCTTGTGTTGAAGATAAATCTCCATGTTGTAACATGAACTACTACAGAGGAGGTTTTAAATACTTTGTCAGGTGTTTCTACGTCTGTCTGTCCCAACCATGAGGCTGCAGTCAGAAAACTTGACAGCTGTGTAGATCTAAATGAAGGCTGAGTTTGAAGATGGGGGAGGGGGGCGTCCGAGCCTTTCTCCTGCTGTCAGTAAACAAACCGTCGTCTCCACCAGAGTAAAGTCAGACACAACAGGACTCTACTGTTTCCTCTGGGACCTTTCAGAATAAAATGTATTGACCTAAATGCCTCTGTTACTGTTGTAGTGATGTGTGGAGGAGGAGAAGTGTCTTCATGACATTATTTTTAACATCTATCCACAGGCAGGGTTTCTCTACCATTGTAAGGTTTAGGTGCAGCACCCGAGCCGTTGTAGGTACCACCTAACTGAATTAATGTGAAGTCAATGTGAGCATCTAAACCAACTTAATGACTTTTCTCAGATCTTATGATTGTAGTCTGACTTCTTTAGCTTTAATTTTTGTCTTTAATCTTTCTGAGCGTTGTTTATGATCTGATCTAGCTTTTCCAGCGTTTAAGACATAAGAATGGGGATAATAATGGTCCAACAATATGCAAAATTGAATTCTTTTATTGAAAAACTTAACCTTTTCTTGATGGACGAACCCTAAACTCCCCGCCACCGAATATTTGCACCTCAGTGTTCCACAAAACCTAGAACAGACACTGACAGGACAGAAAAGTGAGATTGATTCTCAGTCTTGGCTCCATTAGTCCAAATGTGATTTTATTGTGAAAATCTGCTCCTGTTGCAGCCCTTCCTGTCTGCTTCCTGACAGGTGGAGCTGGGACTCGTTCCAGGGACAGCTCACCTGTGTCAGACATTTCTTTTCTCTCTGGGCGTTTCTTCTTGTTTCCTGTTTAAAGTTTCCAGAGTTTGTGACGCAGCTTTTTCTCTCTGTGTGATGCTCCATCTGAAGGTAATTTAACTCTAATGTCTGTCTTTATATATATATATATATATATATATATATATATATATATATATATATATATATATAATATAATATAATGTAATGTCTGTAATATTTGACTGGTGAGCTCCAGCTGTGGTTAGTTTAGTTTAAGAGCAGAAAGCTGCAGAAACAAACTCACCTTGTGATTAATTACGATCCGCCGCCATGTTGTGCGGGTATCTGGGAGTGTTACTGTATTATAGATCCTTTATTTCTGTCTTATAGATCTTTTATTTCTGTCTTATAGATCCTTTATTTCTGTCTTATATAGATCCTTTATTTCCGTCTTATAGATCTTTTATTTCTGTCTTATATACATCCTTTATTTCTGTCTTATAGATCCTTTATTTCTGTCTTATATAGATCCTTTATTTCTGTCTTATAGATCCTTTATTTCTGTATATAGATCCTTTATTTCTGTCTTATTTCTGTCTTATATAGATCCTTTATTTCTGTCTTATAGATCCTTTATTTCTGTCTTATATAGATCCTTTATTTCTGTCTTATATAGATCCTTTATTTCTGTCTTATATAGATCCTTTATTTCTGTCTTATATAGATCCTTTATTTCTGTCTTATAGATCCTTTATTTCTGTCTTATAGATCCTTTATTTCTGTCTTATATAGATCCTTTATTTCTGTCTTATATAGATCCTTTATTTCTGTCTTATATAGATCCTTTATTTCTGTCTTATATAGATCCTTTATTTCTGTCTTATATAGATCCTTTATTTCTGTCTTATATAGATCCTTTATTTCTGTCTTATAGATCCTTTATTTCTGTCTTATAGATCCTTTATTTCTGTCTTTATAGATCCTTTATTTCTGTCTTATAGATCCTTTATTTCTGTCTTATATAGATCCTTTATTTCTGTCTTATATAGATCCTTTATTTCTGTCTTATATAGATCTTTTATTTCTGTCTTATATACATCCTTTATTTCTGTCTTATAGATCCTTTATTTCTGTCTTATTTCCTTTATTTCTGTCTTATATAGATCCTTTATTTTGTCTTATATAGATCTTTTATTTTGTCTTATAGATCCTTTATTTCTGTCTTTATAGATCCTTTATTTCTGTCTTATATAGATCCTTTATTTCTGTCTTATAGATCCTTTATTTCTGTCTTATATAGATCCTTTATTTCTGTCTTATAGATCCTTTATTTCTGTCTTATATAGATCCTTTATTTCTGTCTTATAGATCCTTTATTTCTGTCTTATATAGATCCTTTATTTCTGTCTTATAGATCCTTTATTTTTCTTATATGATCCTTTATATAGATCCTTTATTTCTGTCTTATATAGATCCTTTATTTCTGTCTTATATAGATCCTTTATTTCTGTCTTATATAGATCCTTTATTTCTGTCTTATAGATCCTTTATTTCTGTCTTATATAGATCCTTTATTTCTGTCTTATATAGATCCTTTATTTCTGTCTTATATAGATCCTTTATTTCTGTTTATAGATCCTTTATTTCTGTCTTTATAGATCCTTTATTTCTGTCTTATATAGATCCTTTATTTCTGTCTTATAGATCCTTTATTTCTGTCTTTATAGATCCTTTATTTCTGTCTTATAGATCCTTTATTTCTGTCTTATAGATCCTTTATTTCTGTCTTATATAGATCCTTTATTTCTGTCTTATATAGATCCTTTATTTCTGTCTTATATAGATCCTTTATTTCTGTCTTTATAGATTTCTGTCTGTCTTATAGATCCTTTATTTCTGTCTTATATAGATCCTTTATTTATGTCTTATATAGATCCTTTATTTTGTCTTATATAGATCCTTTATTTCTGTCTTATAGAGATCCTTTATTTTTTATGTCTTTTATAGATCCTTTATTTCTGTCTTTATAGATCCTTTATTTTTCTTATGATCCTTTATTTCTTTATAGATCCTTTATTTCTGTCTTATATAGATCCTTTATTTCTGTCTTATAGATCCTTTATTTTTCTTTATGATCCTTTATTTCTGTCTTATATAGATCCTTTATTTCTGTCTTATATAGATCCTTTATTTCTGTCTTATATAGATCCTTTATTTCTGTCTTATAGATCCTTTATTTCTGTCTTATATAGATCCTTTATTTCTGTCTTATATAGATCCTTTATTTCTGTCTTATAGATCCTTTATTTCTGTCTTATATAGATCCTTTTTTTCTGTCTTATAGATCCTTTATTTCTGTCTTATATAGATCCTTTATTTCTGTCTTTATAGATCCTTTATTTCTGTCTTATAGATCCTTTATTTCTGTCTTATATAGATCCTTTATTTCTGTCTTATATAGATCCTTTATTTCTGTCTTATATAGATCCTTTATTTCTGTCTTATAGATCCTTTATTTCTGTCTTATATAGATCCTTTATTTCTGTCTTATAGATCCTTTATTTCTGTCTTATATAGATCCTTTATTTCTGTCTTATAGATCCTTTATTTCTGTCTTATATAGATCCTTTATTTTTCTTATAGATGTCTTATAGATCCTTTATTTCTGTCTTATATAGATCCTTTATTTCTGTCTTATAGATCTTTTTTATTTCTGTCTTATAGATCCTTTATTTCTGTCTTATATAGATCCTTTATTTCTGTCTTATATAGATCCTTTATTTCTGTCTTATAGATCCTTTATTTCTGTCTTATATAGATCCTTTATTTCTGTCTTATAGATCCTTTATTTCTGTCTTATATAGATCCTTTATTTCTGTCTTATATAGATCCTTTATTTCTGTCTTATAGATCCATTTCTGTCTTATATAGATCCTTTATTTCTGTCTTATATAGATCCTTTATTTCTGTCTTATAGATCCTTTATTTCTGTCTTATATAGATCCTTTATTTCTGTCTTATAGATCCTTTATTTCTGTCTTATATAGATCCTTTATTTCTGTCTTATATAGATCCTTTATTTCTGTCTTATAGAGATTTTATAGATCCTTTATTTCTGTCTTATATAGATCCTTTATTTCTGTCTTATATAGATTTATTTTGTTTCTGTCTTTATATAGATCCTTTATTTCTGTCTTATAGATCCTTTATTTCTGTCTTATATAGATCCTTTATTTCTGTCTTATAGATCCTTTATTTCTGTCTTATAGATCCTTTATTTCTGTCTTATATAGATCCTTTATTTCTGTCTTTATAGATCCTTTATTTCTGTCTATATCCTTTATTTCTGTCTTATAGATCCTTTATTTCTGTCTTATATAGATCCTTTATTTCTGTCTTATATAGATCCTTTATTTCTGTCTTATATAGATCCTTTATTTCTGTCTTATATAGATCCTTTATTTCTGTCTTATATAGATCCTTTATTTCTGTCTTATAGATCCTTTATTTCTGTCTTATA
>NC_041354.1:668301-673301 GCF_004354835.1 Perca flavescens | reverse complement strand
ATGAGATTAGTTGTAACATTGTGTGATTCTGATTGGCTGTTAGCGAAGCTGCTGTTGTTGTTGTTGTTGTTGTTGTTGTTGTTGTGTATCAGTGGACACACCACCACGTCACGGCGGCCGCGGCCAGCAGACCAATCACAGAGCTCGCTGCAGTCAAGGGGGCGGAGTTACACAGGTCAGAGTTGCAGCACTTGAAGGTGAAACTGGAAACCTGAAAACAACAGGACTGCAGTTAGAACCAATGGGAACAACAGAACTGTAGTTAGAACCAATGGGAACGACAGCTGGGACTAGAACCAATGGGAACAACAGGACTGTAGTTAGAACCAATAGGAACAACAGGACTGTAGTTAGAACCAATGGGAACAACAGAACTGTAAAACCAATGGGAACAACAGGACTGCAGTTAGAACCAATGGGAACAACAGGACTGTAGTTAAACCAATGGGAACAACAGGACTGCAGTTAGAACCAATGGGAACAAAAGAGCGGTAACCAATGGGAACAACAGCTGGGACTAGAACCAATAGGAACAACATAACTGTAATTAGAACCAATGGGAACAACAGCTGGGGCTAGAACCAATAGGAACAACATAACTGTAATTAGAGAACAACAGAACTGTAGGAACCTAAACAAAAGGGGACTAGAACAAATAGGAACAACATAACTGTAGTTAGAACCAATGGGAACAACAGAACTGTACTTAGAACCAATGGGAACGACAGCTGGGACTAGAACCAATGGGAACAACAGGACTGTAGTTAGAACCAATAGGAACAACAGGACTGTACAATGGGAACAACAGAACTGTAGTTAGAACCAATGGGAACAACAGGACTGTAGTTAGAACCAATGGGAACAACAGGACTGCAGTTAGAACCAATGGGAACAACAGGACTGTAGTTAGAACCAATGGGAACAACAGGACTGCAGTTAGAACCAATGGGAACAAAAAGAACGGTAGTTAGAACCAATGGGAACAACAGCTGGGACTAGAACCAATAGGAACAACATAACTGTAATTAGAACCAATGGGAACAACAGCTGGGGCTAGAACCAATAGGAACAACATAACTGTAATTAGAACCAATGAGAACAACAGAACTGTAGTTAGAACCTATGGGAACAAAAGCTGGGACTAGAACAAATAGGAACAACATAACTGTAGTTAGAACCAATGGGAACAACAGAACTGTAGTTAGAACCAATAGGAACAACAAACTAATTAGAACCAATAGGAACAACAGAACTGTAGTTAGAACCAATGGGAACAACAGGACTGCAGTTAGAACCAATGGGAACAACAGAACTAGTTAGAACCAATAGGAACAACAGAACTGTAGTTAGAACCAATGGGAACAACAGGACTGCACCAATGGGAACAACAGAACTGTAGTTAGAACCAATGGGAACAACAGGACTGCAGTTAGAACCAATGGGAACAACAGAACTGTAGTTAGAACCAATGGGAACAACAGAACTGTAGTTAGAACCAATGGGAACAACAGGACTGCAGTTAGAACCAATGGGAACAACAGAACTGTAGTTAGAACCAATGGGAACAACAGGACTGTAGTTAGAACCAATGGGAACAACAGAACTGTAGTTAGAACCAATAGGAACAACAGGACTGTAAGAACCAATGGGAACAACAGAACTGTAGTTAGAACCAATGGGAACAACAGGACTGTAGTTAGAACCAATGGGAACAACAGGACTGCAGTTAGAGCCAATGGGAACAACAGGACTGTAGTTAGAACCAATGGGAACAACAGGACTGTAGTTAGAACCAATGGGAACAACAGGACTGCAGTTAGAACCAATGGGAACAACAGGACTGTAGTTAGAACCAATGGGAACAACAGGACTGCAGTTAGAACCAATGGGAACAAAAGAACGGTAGTTAGAACCAATGGGAACAACAGCTGGGACTAGAACCAATAGGAACAACATAACTGTAATTAGAACCAATGGGAACAACAGCTGGGGCTAGAACCAATAGGAACAACATAACTGTAATTAGAACCAATGAGAACAACAGAACTGTAGTTAGAACCTATGGGAACAAAAGCTGGGACTAGAACAAATAGGAACAACATAACTGTAGTTAGAACCAATGGGAACAACAGAACTGTAGTTAGAACCAATGGGAACGACAGCTGGGACTAGAACCAATGGGAACAACAGGACTGTAGTTAGAACCCATAGGAACAACAGGACTGTAGTTAGAACCAATGGGAACAACAGAACTGTAGTTAGAACCAATGGGAACAACAGGACTGTAGTTAGAACCAATGGGAACAACAGGACTGCAGTTAGAACCAATGGGAACAACAGGACTGTAGTTAGAACCAATGGGAACAACAGGACTGCAGTTAGAACCAATGGGAACAAAAGAACGGTAGTTAGAACCAATGGGAACAACAGCTGGGACTAGAACCAATAGGAACAACATAACTGTAATTAGAACCAATGGGAACAACAGCTGGGGCTAGAACCAATAGGAACAACATAACTGTAATTAGAACCAATGAGAACAACAGAACTGTAGTTAGAACCTATGGGAACAAAAGCTGGGACTAGAACAAATAGGAACAACATAACTGTAGTTAGAACCAATGGGAACAACAGAACTGTAGTTAGAACCAATAGGAACAACATAACTAATTAGAACCAATAGGAACAACAGAACTGTAGTTAGAACCAATGGGAACAACAGGACTGCAGTTAGAACCAATGGGAACAACAGAACTGTAGTTAGAACCAATAGGAACAACAGAACTGTAGTTAGAACCAATGGGAACAACAGGACTGCAGTTAGAACCAATGGGAACAACAGAACTGTAGTTAGAACCAATGGGAACAACAGGACTGCAGTTAGAACCAATGGGAACAACAGAACTGTAGTTAGAACCAATGGGAACAACAGAACTGTAGTTAGAACCAATGGGAACAACAGGACTGCAGTTAGAACCAATGGGAACAACAGAACTGTAGTTAGAACCAATGGGAACAACAGGACTGTAGTTAGAACCAATGGGAACAACAGAACTGTAGTTAGAACCAATGGGAACAACAGGACTGTAGTTACCAATGGGAACAACAGAACTGTAGTTAGAACCAATGGGAACAACAGGACTGTAGTTAGAACCAATGGGAACAACAGGACTGCAGTTAGAGCCAATGGGAACAACAGGACTGTAGTTAGAACCAATGGGAACAACAGGACTGTAGTTAGAACCAATGGGAACAACAGGACTGCAGTTAGAACCAATGGGAACAAAAGAACGGTAGTTAGAACCAATGGGAACAACAGCTGGGACTAGAACCAATAGGAACAACATAACTGTAATTAGAACCAATGGGAACAACAGCTGGGGCTAGAACCAATAGGAACAACATAACTGTAATTAGAACCAATGAGAACAACAGAACTGTAGTTAGAACCTATGGGAACAAAAGCTGGGACTAGAACAAATAGGAACAACATAACTGTAGTTAGAACCAATGGGAACAACAGAACTGTAGTTAGAACCAATGGGAACAAAAGCTGGGACTAGAACCAATAGGAACAACATAACTAATTAGAACCAATAGGAACAACAGAACTGTAGTTAGAACCAATGGGAACAACAGGACTGCAGTTAGAACCAATGGGAACAACAGAACTGTAGTTAGAACCAATAGGAACAACAGAACTGTAGTTAGAACCAATGGGAACAACAGGACTGCAGTTAGAACCAATGGGAACAACAGAACTGTAGTTAGAACCAATAGGAACAACAGAACTGTAGTTAGAACCAATGGGAACAACAGGACTGCAGTTAGAACCAATGGGAACAACAGAACTGTAGTTAGAACCAATGGGAACAACAGAACTGTAGTTAGAACCAATGGGAACAACAGGACTGCAGTTAGAACCAATGGGAACAACAGAACTGTAGTTAGAACCAATGGGAACAACAGGACTGCAGTTAGAACCAATGGGAACAACAGAACTGTAGTTTGAACCAATAGGAACAACAGAACTGTAGTTAGAACCAATGGGAACAACAGGACTGCAGTTAGAACCAATGGGAACGACAGAACTGTAGTTAGAACCAATGGGAACAACAGAACTGTAGTTAGAACCAATGGGAACAACAGAACTGTAGTTTGAACCAATAGGAACAACAGAACTGTAGTTAGAACCAATGGGAACAACAGGACTGCAGTTAGAACCAATGGGAACAACAGAACTGTAGTTAGAACCAATGGGAACAACAGAACTGTAGTTAGAACCAATGGGAACAACAGAACTGTAGTTAGAACCAATGGGAACAACAGAACTGTAGTTAGAACCAATGGGAACAACAGAACTGTAGTTAAACCATTGGGAACAACAGGACTGCAGTTAGAACCAATGGGAACAACAGAACTGTAATTAGAACCAATGGGAACAACAGCTGGGGCTAGAACCAATAGGAACAACATAACTGTAATTAGAACCAATGAGAACAACAGAACTGTAGTTAGAACCTATGGGAACAAAAGCTGGGACTAGAACAAATAGGAACAACATAACTGTAGTTAGAACCAATGGGAACAACAGAACTGTAGTTAGAACCAATGGGAACAAAAGCTGGGACTAGAACCAATAGGAACAACATAACTAATTAGAACCAATAGGAACAACAGAACTGTAGTTAGAACCAATGGGAACAACAGGACTGCAGTTAGAACCAATGGGAACAACAGAACTGTAGTTAGAACCAATAGGAACAACAGAACTGTAGTTAGAACCAATGGGAACAACAGGACTGCAGTTAGAACCAATGGGAACAACAGAACTGTAGTTAGAACCAATAGGAACAACAGAACTGTAGTTAGAACCAATGGGAACAACAGGACTGCAGTTAGAACCAATGGGAACAACAGAACTGTAGTTAGAACCAATGGGAACAACAGAACTGTAGTTAGAACCAATGGGAACAACAGGACTGCAGTTAGAACCAATG
>NC_041354.1:643301-665801 GCF_004354835.1 Perca flavescens | reverse complement strand
ACACACACACACACACACACACACACACACACACACACACACACACAGAGACACACACACAGACACACACACACACACACACACACACACACACACACACACACAGACACACACACACACACACACACACACACACACACACACACACAGAAACACACACACACACACACACAGAGACACACACACACACAGCACAGTATTATGGGATGGCATAGGCTCAAAGTGTGTGTGTGTGAGTGTGTCTGTGAGTGTGTGTGTGTGTGTGTGTGTGTGTGTGTGTGTGTGTGTGTGTGTGTGTGTGTGTGTGTGTGTGTGTGTGTGTGTGTGTGTGTATTATGGGATGGCACAGTCTGAAAGCTTCATCCCACCTGCACACAGACACAAACAAGTAACGTTGTTGTTGTTGAGTGTTTCCTGTCTGTTGGCCCTAAATCCCCCAAAGCAGGTGTGTGTGTGTGTGTGTGTGTGTGTGTGTGTGTGTGTGTGTGTGTGTGTGTGTGTGTGTGTGTGTGTGTGTGTGTCCAGGTGTGTGTTGTTACCTCTCTCGCTGAGTGTGAGGCAGGCGTCGTCATAGCTACACTCTCGTTGTTTGGAGCAGCTGGCCGTGTAGTCCTTACAGCTGAAACAGCGGATAGCCGATCCTGAAAACACAGCAGAGTCAGCACCAAACTCCACCAGACTCCATGTAAATAATCAGGACTTTTAGCGTGTATAGAGCCAGCATATCTCCACCAGACTCCATGTAAATAATCAGGACTTTTAGCGTGTATAGAGCCAGCATATCTCCACCAGACTCCATGTAAATAATCAGGACTTTTTGTGTATAGAGCCAGCATATCTCCACCAGACTCCATGTAAATAATCAGGACTTTTAAATAGAGCCAGATATCTCCACCAGACTCCATGTAAATAATCAGGACTTTTAGCAGTGTATAGAGCCAGCATATCTCCACCAGACTCCATGTAAATAATCAGGACTTTTAGCGTGTATAGAGCCAGCATATCTCCACCAGACTCCATGTAAATAATCAGGACTTTTAGCGTGTATAGAGCCAGCATATCTCCACCAGACTCCATGTAAATAATCAGGACTTTTAGTGTGTATAGAGCCAGCATATCTCCACCAGACTCCATGTAAATAATCAGGACTTTTAGTGTGTATAGAGCCAGCATATCTCCACCAGACTCCATGTAAATAATCAGGACTTTTAGCGTGTATAGAGCCAGCATATCTCCACCAGACTCCATGTAAATAATCAGGACTTTTAGTGTGTATAGAGCCAGCATATCTCCACCAGACTCCATGTAAATAATCAGGACTTTTAGCGTGTATAGAGCCAGCATATCTCCACCAGACTCCATGTAAATAATCAGGACTTTTAGTGTGTATAGAGCCAGCATATCTCCACATGTAAATGGGTGAATTAAGGGTTTATTTCAACCAAACCCGAGTGGTGATTGTTGGAACAGTGGAAAGATGAACCATTGCTAGTTTTATTTAGTTTTTGTCCACTTTGAATGAAGTGTGTTTTACGATGCTAAAAGTCCTGATTATTTACATGGAGTCTGGTGGAGTTTGGTGATGGTGATTTCAGGGCTGTTTCATGTTAAACTAAAAGGATCTTACTCTTTAACTAAAAGGTCTATCTCTGTAGGGATCCATCCCATAATGTTGTCAGACAATTAGAATAATAATCTGAGTCTGTCAGCAGCAACGACAGAACTTTTAGTGACTCTAACTAACGGAAACGCCCCTAAAAGTGGACTGATTTTAAAGATTGTCATTCCCATCAGACAGAAACATGGGTACATAGAGTCCAGGTGGTCTTTATTAATATCTCAGCGATAACACAGCGCAGAAATGTGGTTCAGATATTTCCCTAATCGGCAGAATCTCAGCTTTTTGCGTCACTTTTATCGCAAAATCATACGTCACTCACACGCCGAATTAGGAGACAGAGAAGATAGCGTGTGACATCGGCATCTGCCTCTCTGTGTGTAATCTGTGGACTTTAACTTTGCAGCTTTCAGACACATTATCTCTGCACACATTGCTCTAAACATTGATATAAAACACATGATGATCAGATACATGGAAATACCTTTTAAAAGGTGAATTTAAGTTTAAAAATCGTATTTGTTTTGCATTGAGGAATGGTTGGATGTGTGAGTATTTCCTGGAGCAGAATTAGTAAAAATAAATAAATGTAAAATGAGTACGTACCGAGTCCAATCAGAGCGGAGCCGAACAGCAGACAGATACCCAGGGAGCGCTTCATTTTCACACCAGCCTCACAAGCTCATCTGAATCACAGAACAAAGAAACTTCAGACCAACTCCGAACAGAGAAAAGTCCAAAAGACTTCCAGAGGAGAGTAGAAACCGTGTGTGTGTCTCACCAGCAGCAGCAATAAGACTTCAGTTACTGAGTCGAGAGGAGACTGGGACAGCTGAGAATAGGCCACGCCCCCTACACCGTTAGGCCACGCCCCCTGGGGAAAGTAGTAGCCTGTTGGCTCAAAAAAACCTGGGGAAAGTAGTATTTGTATTTTATTTTGTATTTTATTAGTTAGGGGGTATATCTATATAATATTTACAATTAACTATCCAATATATGCACCAGAGACTCTTCACAGGGTAAATATTGGTATAATGTAGGGTCCATTTTAGCTTATTCAATGTGGTCTCATACAATACTGTGTGTTAGTGTTTTAATCGCTGTCAAACATCATCATGTCCAGTATCTCTTAATGCAAGTCTACTAAATTCTAGCCATAGAGTAGGACTTGTATTTAGCTTTGCAGTTATTTGAAGAGGGGTTAACAGAGGTACTGAGACCAGCCATACCCATTTAATGCATTGTACATGGCCTAAACAACTCCACAGCAAAAACCTACAAGCAATTGTTCTCAATTATAGTTGGATCAATTTAATTATATTAAAAAACTACACTACTGTAATATTTTGCAAACATATTTGTGGTAATACAAACAGTAAAACAACTTGGCTTGGCTTAAAAAGCTGTACTGCACCAAATGACCACTGGGGCCAATGCAGACAAAGATGCTGTATTTAGATCTGTCTTTGTTAAAAATAAACATTCTTTCACCTAAATATTTGTGGAAACAAAGCCATAGCTTCAGTTTCAGGCCCTGTACCAGAGTTAGCTATACAGCTAATTTACATCGGTGGTCCCTGGGCAAGAGAGATTAAAGGACAATATAGACAATACTATCAAAACAGATAGAAACTTAACAAACAACGTGACAAGCATTACTCACATATAAACCAAAATACAAATATGCATTCCCTGTTATAAAAAGATCACATAGTTGATTCGCCTTCAGCCAAGTCTTTAAGGACTTTTCAAACTGCTGAGACTTACACAATCTCTAATGTCAAGTGGAATTAAGTTCCACTTTTCTACTGCTGTAAATGAAAAAGCTGATTGACCAAATGTAGTCTTCCTAAATTGAGTGTAACAGTCCCCTCTTACAGAAGCCCTGGAGAGCCTTACATTATCTCTGCAAAATGACAACCATTGTAGTAGCCTGTTGGCTCAATAAAACCTGGGGAAAGTAGTAGCCTGTTGGCTCAATAAAACCTGGGGAAAGTAGTAGCCTGTTGGCTCAATAAAACCTGGGGAAAGTAGTAGCCTGTTGGCTCAATAAAACCTGGGGAAAGTAGTAGCCTGTTGGCTCAATAAAACCTGGGGAAAGTAGTAGCCTGTTGGCTCAATAAAACCTGGGGAAAGTAGTAGCCTGTTGGCTCTATAAAACTGTCATGGGGATAAATGTAAAACTGTCAATGTAAAAACCAAAATACTGTGATGATGTAAGTAGAGTTGGGTTAGTGACAGAGATACACATCTGTAGATTCCTCTGTGTCTGTTTTTTTGTATGTCTTTGTGGTCATTTTGAGTCTCTTCCAACCCGTTAAAGTCTCGGTCTAAACCCCTCAAAGTCTGGGTCCAAACCCCTTAAAGTCTCGGTCTCGACCCCCCAAAGTCTCAGTCTAAACCCCTCAAAGTCTCCGTCTAAACCTCTCAAAGTCTCGGTCTAAACCCCCCAAAGTCTCGGTCTAAACCCCTCAAAGTCTTGGTCTAAACCCCTCAAAGTCTCGGTCTAAACCCCTCAAATTCTCGGTCTCAACCCCTTAAAGTCTTGGTCTAAACCCCTAAAGTCTCAGTCTCGACCCCTCAAAGTCTCGCTCCAAACCGCTCAAAGTCTTGGTCTGGATCCCTCAAAGTCTCAGTTTGGATCCCTCAAAGTCTCGGTCTAAACCCCTCAAAGTCTCGGTCTGGACCCCTCAAAGTCTCGGTCTAAACCCCTCAAAGTCTTGGTCTAAACCCCTCAAAGTCTCAGTCTAAACCCCCTAAAGTCTCAGTCTCGACCCCTCAAAGTCTCGCTCCAAACCGCTCAAAGTCTTGGTCTGGATCTCTCAAAGTCTCAGTTTGGATCCCTCAAAGTCTCGGTCTAAACCCCTCAAAGTCTCGGTCTAAACCCCTCAAAGTCTAGGTCTAAACCCCTCAAAGTCTCGCTCCAAACCGCTCAAAGTCTTGGTCTGGATCCCTCAAAGTCTCAGTTTGGATCCCTCAAAGTCTCAGTCTCGACCCCCCAAAGTCTCGGTCTAAACCCCCCAAAGTCTCAGTATAAACCCCTCAAAGTCTCGGTCTAAACCCTTTAAAGTCTCGGTCTAAACCCCTTAAAGTCTCGGTCTAAACCCCTTTAAAGTCTCGGTCTAAACCCCTTAAAGTCTCGGTCTAAACCCCTTAAAGTCTCGGTCTAAACCCCTTAAAGTCTCGGTCTAAAGCCCCCAAAGTCTCAGTATAAACCCCTCAAAGTCTCGGTCTAAACCCCTTAAAGTCTCGGTCTAAACCCCTTAAAGTCTCGGTCTAAACCCCTTAAAGTCTCGGTCTAAACCCCTTAAAGTCTCGGTCTAAAGCCCCCAAAGTCTCAGTATAAACCCCTCAAAGTCTCGGTCTAAACCCCTTAAAGTCTCGGTCTAAACCCCTTAAAGTCTCGGTCTAAACCCCTTAAAGTCTCGGTCTAAACCCCTTAAAGTCTCGGTCTAAAGCCCCCAAAGTCTCAGTATAAACCCTTCAAAGTCTCGGTCTAAACCCCTTAAAGTCTCGGTCTAAACCCCTTAAAGTCTCGGTCTAAAGCCCCCAAAGTCTCAGTATAAACCCCTCAAAGTCTCGGTCTAAACCCCTTAAAGTCTCGGTCTAAACCCCTTAAAGTCTCGGTCTAAACCCCTTAAAGTCTCGGTCTAAACCCCTTAAAGTCTCGGTCTAAAGCCCCCAAAGTCTCAGTATAAACCCCTCAAAGTCTCGGTCTCCCCTAAACCCCTTAAAGTCTCGGTCTAAACCCCTTAAAGTCTCGGTCTAAACCCCTTAAAGTCTCGGTCTAAACCCCTTATCATCAGGTCACCTCTTTAATGTTTAACCATGTTTATACCTAACTTCGTGTCTCTGCCTCAGCCGAACTCTGTGATGACGATGGCTGGGAGTCTCAGCGTTTATCTCAGTGCAGAAGAAGAAAAGCTTCAAGTGTTTATCTCAGTGCAGAAGAAGAAGAATGGCTTGTGTGTGTTGACCCCCAACGACCCCGAAACAAAGAGAGCCCAGACGCAAACAAAAAGCTTTATTCTTAAACCGAGACAAAGAGACAAAGAGCTGAGGACACGAGACACACAACACAACGCGCTGCATTCAGGCGCCGTCATCACGCCACGCTCATTACACATTCACCCGAAAACAGCCGACACGTAAACACAAATCAGTTCACATTCATCTTAAAGGGAAACTGATACGACGGATTATTACTCTAAGTGTGTGACAGCATTATGGAAAGGATCCCTACAGAGATAGAAATCACCAAACTCCACCAGACTCCATGTAAATAATCAGGACTTTTATCATCGTAAAACACACTTCATTCAAAGTGGACAGAAACTAAATAAAACTACCAGAAAGCTGTCTTGGTTCATCTTTCCACTGTTCCAACAATCACCACTCTGGTTTGGTTGAAATAAACTCTTAATTCACCCATTTACATGTGGAGATATGCTGGCTCTATACACACTAAAAGTCCTGATTATTTACATGGAGTCTGGTGGAGATATGCTGGCTCTATACACACTAAAAGTCCTGATTATTTACATGGAGTCTGGTGGAGATATGCTGGCTCTATACACGCTAAAAGTCCTGATTATTCACATGGAGTCTGGTGGAGATATGCTGGCTCTATACCTGATTATTTACATGGAGTCTGCTAAAAGTCCTGATTATTTACATGGAGTCTGGTGGAGATATGCTGGCTCTATACACGCTAAAAGTCCTGATTATTTACATGGAGTCTGGTGGAGATATGCTGGCTCTATACACACTAAAAGTCCTGATTATTTACATGGAGTCTGGTGGAGATATGCTGGCTCTATACACGCTAAAAGTCCTGATTATTTACATGGAGTCTGGTGGAGATATGCTGGCTCTATACACGCTAAAAAGTCCTGATTATTTACATGGAGTCTGGTGGAGATATGCTGGCTCTATACACGCTAAAAGTCCTGATTATTATTAATGATAGGGTCTCTGACAGGTGTGTGTGTGTCTATCTCTGTGTCACTGTGTGTGTGTGTGTGTGTGTGTGTGTGTGTGTGTGTGTGTGTGTGTGTGTGTGTGTGTGTCTCTGACAGGTGTGATGTGTGAGTGATGTCAGCTCTCTGCCGGCTGCTGATTGGTCCACAGACAGCAGATGATGAAAACTGAAACCTTCATTCATAATTCAGGAGCTGCAGTTTGTCTCTTTAACTCAGACAGGCCGACGGTGAGTTTGTGTTTGACTTAATACCCAAAATACTCACACATTTCTCTCATATCCTGACCTTTTATTCTGAAAATATCCTGACCTTTTATTCTGAAAATATCCTGACCTTTTATTCTGAAAATATCCTGACCTTTTATTCTGAAAGTATTCTGACTTATTTAATATGTATTATTGTGTGATGATGGTGTAACTGTGTTTTCAGACCTCAACATGGAGTCAGACAGCCTCGGTAAATATGCAATAACATGTTGTAACATGTTATTGTTTATACGTTGTTTATACGTTGTTTATACGTTGTTTATACGTTGTTTATACGTTGTTTATACATTGTTTATACGTTGTTTATACATTGTTTATACATTGTTTATACATTGTTTATACATTGTTTATACGTTGTTTATACATTGTTTATACATTGTTTATATACATTGTTTATACATTGTTTATTTGTTTATACATTGTTTATACATTGTTTATACATTGTTTATACGTTGTTTATACGTTGTTTATACGCTGTTTATACATTGTTTATACGTTTATACGTTGTTTATACGTTGTTTATACATTGTTTATTTATTTATACGTTGTTTATACATTGTTTATACGTTGTTTATACATTGTTTATACATTGTTTATACATTGTTTATACATTGTTTATACATTGTTTATACGTTGTTTATACGTTTATACGTTGTTTATACATTGTTTTTATACATTGTTTATACGTTGTTTATACGTTGTTTATACATTGTTTATACGTTGTTTATACGTTGTTTATACGTTGTTTATACATTGTTTATACATTGTTTATACATTGTTTATACGTTGTTTATACATTGTTTATACATTGTTTATACGTTGTTTATACATTGTTTATACATTGTTTATACGCTGTTTATACATTGTTTATACATTTTTATACATTGTTTATACGTTGTTTATACGTTGTTTATACATTGTTTATACGTTGTTTATACGTTGTTTATACGTTGTTTATACGTTGTTTATACGTTGTTTATACGTTGTTTATACATTGTTTATACGTTGTTTATACGTTGTTTATACGTTGTTTATACGTTGTTTATACGTTGTTTATACATTGTTTATACATTGTTTATACGTTGTTTATACGTTGTTTACGTTGTTTATACGTTGTTTTTGTTTACATTGTTTATCGTTGTTTATGTTTGCCGTTTTATCGTTTATACATTGTTTATCGTTGTTTATACATTGTTTATACGTTGTTTATCGTTGTTTATATACATTGTTATTGTTTGTGTTTATACGTTACACGTTGTTTTGGCTTTTTTGGACGTTGTTTGTGTCTCTGTGTGTGTGTGTGTGTGTGTGTGTCTCTGTGTGTGTTTGTGTGTGTGTGTCTGTCTGTGTCTGTGTGTGTGTGTGTGTGTGTGTGTGTGTGTGTCTGTGTGTGAGTGTGTGTGTGTGTGTGTGTGTGTGTCTGTGTCTGTGTGTGTGTTGTGTGTGTGTGTGTGTGTGTCTGTGAGTGTGTGTGTGTGTGTGTGTGTGTGTGTGTGTGTGTGTGTGTCTGTGTGTGTGTGTGTGTGTGTGTGTGTGTGTCTGTGTGTGTGTCTGTGTGTGTGTGTGTCTCTGTGTGTGTGTGTGTGTCTGTGTGTGTGTGTGTCTCTGTGTGTGTGTGTGTGTGTGTGTGTGTGTGTGTGTGTGTGTGTGTGTGTCTGTGTGTGTGTCTCTGTGTCTGTGTGTGTGTGTCTGTCTGTGTGTGTGTGTGTGTGTGTGTGTGTGTGTGTGTGTGTGTGTGTGTGTGTGTGTGTGTGTGTGTGTCTCTGTGTGTGTGTGTGTCTGTGTGTGTGTGTGTGTGTGTGTGTGTGTGTGTGTGTGTGTGTGTGTGTGTGTGTGTGTGTGTGTGTGTGTGTGTGTGTGTGTGTGTGTGTGTGTGTGTGTGTGTGTGTGTGTGTGTGTGTGTGTGTGTGTGTGTGTGTGTGTGTGTGTGTGTGTGTGTGTGTGTGTGTGTGTGTGTGTGTGTGTGTGTGTGTGTGTGTGTGTGTGTGTGTGTGTGTGTGTGTGTGTGTGTCTGTGTGTGTGTGTGTGTGTGTGTGTGTGTGTGTGTGTGTGTGTGTGTGTGTGTGTGTGTGTGTGTGTGTGTGTGTGTGTGTGTGTGTGTGTGTGTGTGTGTGTGTGTGTGTGTGTGTGTGTGTGTGTGTGTGTGTGTGTGTGTGTGTGTGTGTGTGTGTGTGTGTGTGTGTGTGTGTGTGTGTGTGTGTGTGTGTGTGTGTGTGTGTGTGTGTGTGTGTGTGTGTGTGTGTGTGTGTGTGTGTGTGTGTGTGTGTGTGTGTCTGTGTGTGTGTGTGTGTGTGTGTGTGTGTGTGTGTGTGTGTGTGTGTGTGTGTGTGTGTGTGTGTGTGTGTGTGTCTCTGTGTGTGTGTGTGTGTGTGTGTGTGTGTGTGTGTGTGTGTGTGTGTGTGTGTGTGTGTGTGTGTGTGTGTGTGTGTGTCTCGTGTGTGTGTGTGTGTGTGTGTGTCTCCAGAAGGTGAGACCTGTCTCAGTGTCTCCAGAGTCTCCGTGAAGCTCCTGTCTCTACAGAGACTCTGTCACCGTGAGATTATTATTATTATTTATATTATTGTTATTATTTTGAATTATTAATATTACTATTATTATAATTATTATTATTTTTATTATAATTATTATTATTATCATTAATATTATTATTGTGTGTCTGTGTGTGTGTGTGTGTGTGTGTGTGTGTGTGTGTGTGTGTGTGTGTGTCTGTGTGTGTGTGTGTGTCTGTGTGTGTGTGTGTGTGTGTGTGTGTGTGTGTGTGTGTGTGTGTGTCTGTGTGTGTGTGTGTGTGTGTGTGTGTGTGTGTGTGTGTGTGTGTGTGTGTGTGTGTGTGTGTGTGTGTGTGTGTGTGTGTGTGTGTGTGTGTGTGTGTGTGTGTGTGTGTGTGTGTGTGTGTGTGTGTGTGTGTGTGTGTGTGTGTGTGTGTGTGTGTGTGTGTGTGTGTGTGTGTGTGTGTGTGTCCAGTGGACATGGTGTATGTTCGCCACATCACAGCGGCCGTCCTCCCGCAGCAGGAAGTGAGGCTGGACAGACAGGAAGTGAGCCGGACTCTAAACAGGATGTTCCACAGCGTGTCACAGGAAGTAGAAGGTCATGTGACTGAAGAGGCCGCGGAGGAGACAAGCAGTCTGATGTTCACTCTCTACGACCGGTCAGACTTTATACATTTATTATTATTAATAACATTAATTGGGTGAATACTCAATTCTGATTGGCTGTGTGTGTGTGTGTGTGTGTGTGTGTGTGTGTGTGTGTGTGTGTGTGTGTGTGTGTGTGTGTGTGTGTGTGTGTGTTTCAGGAGTCAGTCTGGTTTTATTTCGGCTGCTTCTCTTCAGACGGCTCTGATTTCTCTCTCAGCTGAAACTCCTCTGCTCAAATACACAGGTAAGGACTGTCCCTTCACAATAAGAGTCTGTCCCTTCACAATAAGAGTCTGTCTGTCCCTTCACAATAAGAGTCTGTCTGTCCCTTCACAATAAGAGTCAGTCTGTCCCTTCACAGTAAGAGTCAGTCTGTCCCTTCACAATAAGAGTCAGTCTGTCCCTTCACAATAAGAGTCAGTCTGTCCCTTCACAATAAGAGTCAGTCTGTCCCTTCACAATAAGAGTCAGTCTGTCCCTTCACAATAAGAGTCAGTCTGTCCCTTCACAGTAAGAGTCAGTCTGTTCCTTCACAATAAGAGTCAGTCTGTCCCTTCACAATAAGAGTCAGTCTGTCCCTTCACAATAAGAGTCAGTCTGTTCCTTCACAATAAAAGCCTGCTGTGTGTTTCAGCTCTGCTGAGTGTTGCAGAGGATGGTTCAGGATCAGTCAGTCGCTCTGGACTCAGATCTCTACTGCAGGACCTCAGCCTGGTAAACACTGTCCACACTACGTTTCCCAGCATGCCCCTCTCCCCATGCTCTCTCTCTCACATAGCTTTTTCTGTCTGTGTGTGTCTCTGTATATTTGTGTGTGTCTGTCTCTTTGTGTGTGTGTGTCTGTGTGTGTGTGTGTGTGTGTGTCTGTGTGTATATGTGTGTGTGTGTGTGTGTGTGTGTGTGTGTGTGTGTGTGTGTGGTGTGTCCAGGAGGACAGCAGAGTATTTGGAAGCGTGGAGGCGGCGCTGACCTCGTGTTTTAACAAGGTCAGAACACCTCCTCTATAACCTCCTATTATCTCCTCTATAACCTCCTACTATCTCCTCTATAACCTCCTATTATCTCCTCTATAACCTCCTATTATCTCCTCTATAACCTCCTATTATCTCCTCTATAACCTCCTATTATCTCCTCTATAACCTCCTACTATCTCCTCTATAACCTCCTATTATCTCCTCTATAACTTCCTACTATCTCCTCTATAACTTCCTACTATCTCCTCTATAACCTCCTACTATCTACTCTATAACCTCCTACTATCTCCTCTATAACCTCCTACTATCTCCTCTATAACCTCCTATTATCTCCTCTATAACCTCCTATTATCTCCTCTATAACCTCCTACTATCTCATCTATAACCTCATATTATCTCCTTTATAACCTCCTACTATCTCATCTATAACCTCCTATTATCTCATCTATAACCTCCTATTATCTCCTCTATAACCTCCTACTATCTCCTCTATAACCTCCTATTATCTCCTCTATAACCTCCTACTATCTCCTCTATAACCTCCTACTATCTCCTCTTTAACCTCTATCATCTCCTCTATAACCTCCTAGTATCTCCCCTATAACCTCCTAGTTTCTCCCCTATAACCTCCTACTATCTCCTCTATAACCTCCTACTATCTCCTCTATAACCTCCTATTATCTCCTCTATAACCTCCTATTATCTCCTCTATAACCTATTATCTCCCCTATAACCTCATAGTATCTCCCCTATAACCTCCTCTTATCTCCTCTATAACCTCCTAGTATCTCCCCTATAACCTCCTAGTATCTCCCCTATAACCTCCTAATATCTCCTCTATAACCTCCTAATATCTCTTCTATAACCTCCTATCTCCTCTATAACCTCCTATTATCTCCTCTATAACCTCCTACTATCTCCTCTATAACCTCCTATTATCTCCTCTATAACCTATTATCTCCCCTATAACCTCCTAGTATCTCCCCTATAACCTCCTCTTATCTCCTCTATAACCTCCTAGTATCTCCCCTATAACCTCCTAGTATCTCCCCTATAACCTCCTAATATCTCCTCTATAACCTCCTAATATCTCCTTTATAACCTCCTACTATCTCCTCTATAACCTCCTACTATCTCCCCTATAACCTCTTATTATCTCCTCTATAACCTCCTATTATCTCCTCTATAACCTCCTATTATCTCCTCTATAACCTATTATTTCCCCTATAACCTCTTATTATCTCCTCTATAACCTCCTACTATCTCCTCTATAACCTCCTACTATCTCCCCTATAACCTCCTATTATCTCCTCTATAACCTCCTACTATCTCCTCTATAACCTCCTACTATCTCCTCTATAACCTCCTATTATCTCCTCTATAACCTCCTATTATCTCCTCTATAACCTCCTAATATCTCCTCTATAACCAGGTGTCCTGTTGCTATGGTTACCGGCTCTTCACCGCCTGTCCGTCAGTCAGAACGTCCGGCACGCCGTCCGCTGCCACGCCTGCAAGATCCGGTTAATCCGGCTCTTCACCAATCACAGGCCTGTCCGTCTCTGTCAGTTAGACCAATCACAGGCCTCCGTGAGACTCTGTACAGATCCGACCAATCACAGGCCTCCGGTGAGACTCTGTTACAGTTAGACCAATCACAGGCCTCCGGTGAGACTCTGTTACAGTTAGACCAATCACAGGCCTCCGGTGAGACTCTGTTACAGTTAGACCAATCACAGGCCTCCGGTGGGACTCTGTTATATTAGACCAGGGGGCACCAGGTAGCCCCCGAGCCCTCAGGCCTGTTCTAAAAATGAAAATTGAATATTGATATTATGGGTTACCCATCTTGTTAAGTCGTCGTTGATAATTATTGTGAGAAATCATTAACTTGATCAGGGTCTTCACATAGATGAGTATCATTAATCATTAATAAATATATATAACTATTAATAATCATATATAACTAAAGGCAAACTGAGCACATTAGTTATTTCAGAAGAGTGTATCAAACTGGTAGCCCTTCATATGACTCAATACCCATGAAGTAGCTCTCAGTTCCAAGAAGGTTGGTGACCCCTGATATAGACCAATCAGCATCTTCAGAAAGTAGTCAGGAAGTTAAACCAGGTGTGTGTGTCTGTGTGTGTGTGTGTGTGTGTGTGTCAGTATGTGTGTGTGTGTGTGTGTGTGTGTGTGTGTGTGTGTGTGTGTGTGTGTGTGTGTGTGTCTCTCTGTGTTGTGTGTGTGTGTGTGTGTGTGTGTGTTTGTGTGTGTGTGTGTGTGTTTCTCTGTGTGTGTGTGTGTGTCTCTGTGTGTGTGTGTGTGTGTGTGTGTGTGTGTGTGTGTGTGTGTGTGTGTGCGTGTGTGTGTGTGTGTAGTTACCGCTGTATGAAGTGTGTGAACATCCAGATGTGTCAGAGCTGCTTCCTGACCGACAAACACAAAACTCACCATCCAATCAGAGAGCTCCTCACACAGGTACCTGTCTGTCTCTCTGTCTGTCTGTCTGTATTACTGTCTGTCTCTCTGTCTGTCTCTCTGTCTGTCTGTCTGTGTATCTGTATCACTGTCTGTCTCTCTGTCTGTCTGTCTGTATTACTGTCTGTCTCTCTGTCTGTCTGTCTGTCTGTCTTTCTGTCTGTATCCCTGTCTGTCTGTCTTATTGTCTGTCTCTCTGTCTGTCCCTTCACAATAAGAGTCTGTCTGTTCCTTCACAATAAGAGTGTCTGTTCCTTCACAATAAGAGTGTCTGTTCCTTCACAATAAGAGTGTCTGTTCCTTCACAATAAGTGTCTGTCCCTTCACAATAAGAGTCTGAATAACCGGTTTCTGTGTGTTGTTACCAGCCGACCTGGAGGGAGTCTCTGTCCTCGTTTGTGCACACCGCCCGTCACCGCCTGTTGCCGCGGCGACCCAGGAAGAGGGCGGAGTCAGAGACTCAGGACAGGTGAGTCAGGTGGTCATCACCTGTGTTATGTCTCCAACAAACTTTATTTAAAGTAAAGTCCTTCACAAACAACAGAAATCATTAGAAAGTTACAACTCGTCCTGTGGCAGAGATGTTTCCCATGATGCATCGCTGCGAGCTGATTCCCATGATGCATCGCTGCGAGATGTTTCCCATGATGCATCGCTGCAAGATGTGTCCCATGATGCATCACTGCGACCTCCATCCTGCTCGTCCATAGCTCTGCAGACAGATGATGTGACGCCGCCGCAGGTCAGCTGCCAACCGAAGGTTTTATATGAGAATAATAATAATTATAGTGATAATAATAATAATAATAATAATAATAATAATAATAATGTCTTGTTGTGTAGCTGCAGGCGTCCGTTCTGATGACTGAAGTCAGAAACCTGCAGAGAGACAGATGGTGAGACACTATTCTTCTTCTTTTAGAGAGAGAGACAGACAGGCAGACTCTTATTGTGAAGGGACAGACAGACTGTTATTGTGAAGGGACAGTCAGACTCTTATTGTGAAAGGACAGACAGGCAGACTCTTATTGTGAAGGGACAGAGGCAGACTTATTGTGAAGGGACAGACAGATACTCTTATTGTGAAGGGACAGACAGACTCTTATTGTGAAGGGACAGACAGACTCTTATTGTGAAGGGACAGACAGGCAGACTCTTATTGTGAAGGGACGGAGGCAGACTTATTGTGAAGGGACAGACAGATACTCTTATTGTGAAGGGACAGACAGACTCTTATTGTGAAGGGACAGACAGGCAGACTTATTGTGAAGGGACAGACAGATACTCTTATTGTGAAGGGACAGACAGGCAGACTTATTGTGAAGGGACAGACAGACTCTTATTGTGAAGGGACAGACTCTTATTGTGAAGAGACAGACAGACTCATTGTGAAGGGATAGACAAACTCTTATTGTGAAGGGAAAGACAGACAGACACAGAGACAGGCAGACAAGCAGAGAGACAGGCAGTGAGGCAGACAGACAGGCAGAGGGAAAGGAAACTAAAGAAAAGCTCTTGCAGAGAAAGAAGATAAACTGACTGCAGCGTTCTTCTTCGTTGGTGTGTGTCTGCAGGCTGATGGAGCAGCAGCTGCAGGCGTTTCGGCTCACCGTCCAATCAGAGCAGGGCATCCTGGAGGACAGGTGCTCGGACATGGAGGTTACCATGGAAACGCTGAGAGAACACAACCTCCGTCTGCAGCGAACCCTCTCTCAGGTAAACACACACAGAGAGAACTCCCCACCAGACTCCATGTAAATAATCAGGACTTTTAGCATCGTAAAACACACTTCATTCAAAGTGGACAGAAACTAAATCAAAAGCTGACTTGGTTCATCTTTCCACTGTTCCAACAATCACCACTCTGGTTTGGTTGAAATAAACCCTTAATTCACCCATTTACATGTGGAGATATGCCTCTATACAGGCTAAAAGTCCTGATTATTTACATGGAGTCTGGGAGATATGCTGGCTCTATACACGCTAAAAGTCCTGATTATTTACATGGAGTCTGGTGGAGATATGCTGGCTCTATACACGCTAAAAGTCCTGATTATTTACATGGAGTCTGGTGGAGATATGCTGGCTCTATACACGCTAAAAAGTCCTGATTATTTACATGGAGTCTGGTGGAGATATGCTGGCTCTATACACGCTAAAAGTCCTGATTATTTACATGGAGTCTGGTGGAGATATGCTGGCTCTATACACGCTAAAAAGTCCTGATTATTTACATGGAGTCTGGTGGAGATATGCTGGCTCTATACACGCTAAAAGTCCTGATTATTTACATGGAGTCTGGTGGAGATATGCTGGCTCTATACACGCTAAAAGTCCTGATTATTTACATGGAGTCTGGTGGAGATATGCTGGCTCTATACACGCTAAAAGTCCTGATTATTTACATGGAGTCTGGTGGAGATATGCTGGCTCTATACACTCTGGGAGTTGTAGTTGACTTGTCTCCTTGAGTTTCTCTTTCTGATTGTCTGCAGGCTCTGAACAAGATGGAGGCTCAACATCACGGCGACAACACGCCACAGAGCGCCAACACGGTGACCACGGCGACCACGGAGGACACGGTGACCATGGCGACCACGGAGGACACGGTGACCATGGCTACCACACAGAGAGAAACCTTCACGCCGACTTCAGACTCTGAGAGAAACACAGAAGAAGAAGAAGAAGAAGAAGAGTTTCTGAAGACAGAGGACGAGTGGAGCGAGGAAGAACTACAAACTCCATCTCCCACGATGCACCGGGACGCGTCTCCGTCACAGGACTCTCCCTGTGGAGAGGAAGAGGGGGCGGAGCCACAGAGAGAGGGGGCGGAGCTACAGGAAGGAGAGGACAGCTGTGTGGGTGAAGCAGAGGATTCTGGGACGTGGAGTCCAGAGGAGCTGCTGCAGGAGACTGTGGAGACACTGAAGACAGAGCTGCAGACAGACAGGAGGACAGAGAGACAGACAGGTGAGACAGACAGAGAGACAGACAAACAGGAGGACAGAGAGACAGACAGGTGAGACAGACAAACAGGAGGACAGAGAGACAGACAAACAGGAGGACAGAGAGACAGACAGGTGAGACAGACAAACAGGAGGACAGAGAGACAGACAGGTGAGACAGACAGAGAGACAGACAAACAGGAGGAGAGAGAGACGGACAGGTGAGACCCAGGCAGACAGAGATACAGACAGACAGACAGAGAAACAGACAGACAGCGACAGACAGACAGAGATACAGAGAGACAGACAGGAGGACAGAGACAGACAGGTGAGACAGACAGATGAGAAACAGACAGAGATACAGAGAGACAGACAGGAGGGACAGACAGAGAGATAGACAGGTGAGACACAGACAGGCAGACAGACAGACAGATGAGAGATAGAGAGACAGACAGACTAACGTACCTGGTGTAACTCTCTTCCTGTCCAGGTGGGAGGAAGGGGGCGGAGCTTCTGCAGGCGGCCAATCAGGTGGGAGACTCTCTTCACTGGCTGGCAGTCGCCGTGACAACAGACACACATTTTGGGTTATAAAAAGCGTTTATTGTCACCATGGATATTTAAATACAGACGGTAAATAATAAAATAATTCATCAGATGCATTTCAGCTTCTTTTTCTGTTTGAAAAATCTAAATCTCACACCTGAAAATTACTAAAATATATTTTAATAAAAAAAAAATAATAATAATAAAAAAGAAATTTAAAAAATTTAATTCAAATTTTAAATAATTATTTCATCCAAAAAAAATTACATTTTAATTAAAAGTTCATCGTAAAGTTTTCTAAGTGACCCAAAGCTTTGAGCCTGATCAGCTGGAACATCCAGACTTCTCTGAGACAAGCGAACGATCGTCACACAGGTGGTGTGTTCAGGGGAGGCTGGGAAGACTCAGCACACAAGAGGAGTAGGGCCATATCTCTCTCTGTGTGTGTGTGTGTGTCTGTCTGTGTGTGTGTGTGTGTGTGTGTGTGTGTGTGTGTGTGTGTGTGTGTGTGTGTGTGTGTGTGTATGTGTGTGTGTGTGTGTGTGTCTGTGTGTGTGTGTGTGTCTGTGTGTGTGTGTGTGTGTGTGTGTCTGTGTGTGTCTCTGTGTGTGTGTGTGTGTGTGTGTGTGTGTGTGTGTGTGTGTGTGTGTGTCTGTGTGTGTGTGTGTGTGTGTGTGTGTGTGTGTGTGTGTGTCTCTGTGTGTGTGTGTCTGTGTGTGTGTGTGTGTGTGTGTGTGTGTGTGTGTGTGTCTGTGTGTGTGTGTGTGTGTGTGTGTGTGTGTGTGTGTGTGTGTGTGTGTGTGTCTGTGTGTGTGTGTGTCTCTGTGTGTGTGTGTGTGTGTGTGTCTGTGTGTGTGTGTGTCTGTGTCTCTGTGTGTGTGTGTGTCTGTGTGTGTGTGTGTGTGTGTCTGTGTGTCTGTGTGTCTCTGTGTGTGTGTGTGTGTGTGTGTGTGTGTGTGTGTGTGTGTGTTGAGAAAATGTACTTAGTTACATTCCAGCGCTGCCTGTCTCTAATGAGAGATAGTAGAACCCCCCCCTAGCAACCCCCTAGCAACCCCGTGTTCTGCTAGCTCCGCCCCCTGCTGCTCCTTAGACCCTCCCTCCTCGGCTGATTGGGCGCCGCCTGAGCGCCGGTTCTTCTTCTCTTGGGGGTCTGGGGGGGGCGTGTCCTGTCCCTCCCCCCTCCCCTCGCCCTCCTCCCCCGGCGGGACGCCCCGCCTCGTCTCCTCGCCACTTCCTGTTTGTCCCGTTTGTCCGAGTCTCTACTGAGCGCGCTCAGAGGCGAGCGATGACCTCTGACCCTGCTGGCAGCGTTCAGGTCCGGGCTCAGGCTCCGGAACAGCTGCCGGACGCAAGGCGGTGGCGTGCGGCTGGGGGCGGAGCCTCTGGGGGCGGGGCCTCTGGGGGCGGAGCCTCTGGGGGCGTGGCTCAGGATGCGGTTGCTGCCCGGCTCGTAGAAGCTGACAGGAAGCCGTTTGTACGTGACCTTTGACCCCGGGCGCTCCAGCGGGCGTGTCTTCTTGCGGCAGCGTTTGTGGGCGGAGCCTAGCGGCGAGTAGGGGGGGGCGGAGCCCGACGGCGAGCAGAGCAGGAAGAGAAGCTGGCTGCGCGGCTGCAGCGGCGTCACGATGCCGCGGTACGACGCCGGCAGAGAGCGCCACGGTCGCGCCGCCGGAGTCCGCTCGGCTGGTGGCTCCTGATTGGCTGCAGGCACGTCGGGGGGCGGGGCCTCGGACGCTGGCTCACACACCGCCGGGATGACCAATCGCAGCGTCTGAGTGCTGCGGCTGACTTTCACAACCTGACGGAACAAGACAGGTAATTTACTTTGAAATGTTGGACTTTTACTTTGAAATGTTTGAGTTTTACTTTGAAATGTTTGAGTTTTACTTTTGAAATATTTGAGTTTTATTTTGAAATGTTGGACTTTTACTTTGAAATGTTGAAATGTTTGAGTTTTACTTTGAAATGTTGAAATGTTTGAGTTTTACTTTGAAATGTTGGACTTTTACTTTGAAATGTTGGGCTTTTACTTTGAAATGTTGGGCTTTTACTTTGAAATGTTGGAATGTTTGAGTTTTACTTTGAAATGTTGAACTTTTACTTTGAAATGTTGGAATGTTTGAGTTTTACTTTGAAATGTTGGACTTTTACTTTGAAATGTTGAAATGTTGGACTTTTACTTTGAAATGTTGGAATGTTTGAGTTTTACTTTGAAATGTTGGACTTTTACTTTGAAATGTTGAAATGTTTGAGTTTTGCTTTGAAATGTTGGACTTTTACTTTGAAATGTTTGTTTTACAGGTGACTGCCCTTTATCTTGAGGTCTTTACACACCGCTCACCTGACACCTGGACGCCACTCTGAAGCCCCGCCTCCTCCTCTTCCTGAAGCACGCCGAGACCTCGTCATCATCACCGTCCAATAAGGGAAGGACGCCACTGTCTGGCTCCGCCTCCTTACTGTTGTGCCTCCTTCGGCCATACCTACAAAATAAGTCCAGTTACAAGTGTGTGTGTGTGTGTGTGTGTGTGTGTGTGTGTGTGTGTGTGTGTATAACCCAGTACAGGTGAGTGTGTACAGGTGTGTTTGTATGTATCTGTCTGTGTGTGTGTACAGGTGAGTATAGGTGTGCGTGTGTGTGTATCTCTGTCTGTGTGTACAGGTGAGTGTGTACAGGTGTGTGTATGTGTGTGTGTGTACATGTGAGTATAGGTGTGCGTGTGTGTATGTATCTCTGTCTGTGTGTGTGTGTGTACAGGTGTGTGTGTGTGTGTACATGTGAGTATAGGTGTGCGTGTGTGTGTGTATCTCTGTCTGTGTGTGTACAGGTGAGTGTGTACAGGTGTGTGTGTGTGTGTGTATGTATCTCTGTCTGTGTGTGTGTGTACAGGTGTGTGTGTGTGTTACCTGGCCAGGGACTCTGACTCGAAGTAGCAGAGGAATCTTCCCCGTCTGAACTGTGTGTGTGTGTGTATAACCCTGTACAGGTGAGTGTGTACAGGTGAGTATAGGTGTGTGTGTGTGTGTGTGTATATATTTGTATCTCTGTCTGTGTGTGTGTACAGGTGAGTGTGTACAGGTGTGTGTGTGTTACCTGGCCAGGGACTCTGACTCGAAGTAGCAGAGGAATCTTCCCCGTCTGTACAGGTGTGTGTGTGTGTGTGTGTGTGTGTGTGTGTGTATGTATCTCTGTCTGTGTGTGTGTGTGTGTGTGTGTGTGTGTGTGTACAGGTGTGTGTACAGGTGTGTGTGTGTACATGTGAGTATAGGTGTGCGTGTGTGTATCTCTGTCTGTGTGTGTGTGTACAGGTGTGTGTGTGTGTGTACATGTGAGTGTGTGCGTGTGTGTGTGTATGTCTGTGTGTGTACAGGTGTGTACAGGTGTGTGTGTGTGTGTATGTATCTCTGTCTGTGTGTGTGTGTACAGGTGTATGTGTGTGTTACCTGGCCATCTGACTCTTCCCCTGTCTGTGTGTGTGTGTGTGTATAACCCTGTACAGGTGAGTGTGTACAGGTGAGTATAGGTGTGTGTGTGTGTGTGTATATATTTGTATCTCTGTCTGTGTGTGTGTACAGGTGAGTGTGTACAGGTGTGTGTGTACAGGTGTGTGTGTGTTACCTGGCCAGGGACTCTGACTCGAAGTAGCAGAGGAATCTTCCCCGTCTGTACAGGTGTGTGTGTGTGTGTGTGTGTGTGTGTGTATGTATCTCTGTCTGTGTGTGTGTACAGGTGTGTGTGTGTGTGTGTACAGGTGTGTGTATGTGTGTGTGTGTACATGTGAGTATAGGTGTGCGTGTGTGTATGTATCTCTGTCTGTGTGTGTGTGTACAGGTGTGTGTGTGTACATGTGAGTATAGGTGTGTGTGTGTGTGTACAGGTGAGTATAGGTGTGCGTGTGTGTGTATCTCTGTCTGTGTGTGTGTGTGTGTGTACATGGTGTATAGGTGTGTGTGTACAGGTGAGTACAGGTCTGTGTGTGTGGTGAGTGTGTGTGTGTGTGTGTGTGTGTGTGTGTGTGTATATCTCTGTCTGTGTGTGTGTGTACAGGTGTGTGTGTGTTACCTGGCCAGGGACTCTGACTCGAAGTAGCAGAGGAATCTTCCCCGTCTGAACTGTGTGTGTGTGTGTGTGTATAACCCTGTACAGGTGAGTGTGTACAGGTGAGTATAGGTGTGTGTGTGTGTGTGTGTGTGTGTGTGTGTGTACACAGGTGTGTGTGTACAGGTGTGTGTGTGTTACCTGGCCAGGGACTCTGACTCGAAGTAGCAGAGGAATCTTCCCCGTCTGAACTGCTGGACCAGTCTCTCCACCTTCATCTCGTCCTCCTGCTGGATCTGCAGCCAGCTCTTTCCCCTGAAGGATTCTGGGAAATGTTCCGGCACAGGTAGGACCTGGTCTATGGGCAGCGCCAGGTAGCTGTCCGTGGCTCCGCCCCCTTTGGCCCCGCCCCCTATCAGGGCTGAGTCCAGCCTGTAGGAGTAGCCCGGGTCCTCTAGGGTCACCTGGGCATCCAACAGACCAATCAGGCTCCGCCCCTCAGTCTGGCTCACCTGCACAGGTGAGTCACCACGCACCTGGGGACACAAAACACACAACCTCTCATCTCTTGTGTGTGTGTGTGTGTGTGTGTGTGTGTGTGTGTCTGTGTGTGCGTCTGTCTGTCAGTGTGTGTGTCTCTGTGTGTGTGTGTGTCTGTGTGTGTGTGTGTGTGTGTGTCTGTGTGTGTGTGTGTGTGTGTGTGTGTGTGTGTGTGTGTGTGTCTCTGTGTGTGTGTGTGTGTGTGTGTGTGTGTGTGTGTGTGTGTGTGTGTGTGTGTGTGTGTGTGTGTGTGTGTGTGTGTGTCTGTGTGTGTCTGTGTGTGTCTCTGTGTGTGTGTGTGTGTGTGTGTGTGCGTCTATCTCTGTGTGTGTCTCTGTGTGTGTCTGTGTGTCTCTGTGTGTGTGTGTCTGTGTCTGTGTGTGCGTCTGTGTGTGTCTTACGTCTCTTGGTTATTGAATGCATTGACTGTCCTGAACGTGAACGCACCGTGAAGCGTCTCCGAGGTTACCTGTACAGGTGCGTCCCAGTTGTCGCTCTGTGTTTCCATGGAGACGGGAAGGCTGAAGTGGAAGCTGTCCATCTCCTCCTGCTGGTCGCCATGGCAACACATCTGGATCACCTGATGGTCAACACAGACCGGTTAGAACCAGAACTAGAGAGAACCAGAACTAGAGAGAACTTGAACTAGAACTAGAGAGAACTAGAACTAGAACCAGAACTAGAACCAGAACTAGAGAGAACTAGAACTAGAACCAGAACTAGAGAGAACTTGAACCAGAACTAGAACTAGAGAGAACCAGAACTAGAACCAGAACTAGAGAGAACTAGAACTAGAACCAGAACTAGAGAGAACTTGAACCAGAACTAGAGAGAACTTGAATCAGAACTAGAGAGAACCAGAACTAGAGAGAACTTGAACCAGAACTAGAGAGAACTAGAACTAGAGAGAACTTGAACTAGAACTAGAGAGAACAAGAACTAGAACCAGAACTAGAGAGAACTTGA
>NC_041354.1:630801-635801 GCF_004354835.1 Perca flavescens | reverse complement strand
CACTAATCTAGACCTGAACACCTGCACACGGCACTAATCTAGACCTGAACACCTGCACACTGCACTAATCTAGACCTGTGAGACCTAGACCTAGATGTGTATAGTGTGTACTATGTGTAGTATAATGTGTGTATTCTCACATTGTCCCCAGACTTGTGTGTGTGTGTGTGTATGTGTATAGTGTGTGCTATGTGTAGTATAATGTGTGTTTCTCATTGTCCCCAGACGAGTGTGTGTGTGTGTGTAGTATGTGTATAGTGTGTGCTATGTGTAGTATAATGTGTGTATTCTCACATTGTCCCCAGACCAGTCTGTGTAGTATGTGTATAATGTGTACTATGTGTAGTATAATGTGTATTCTCACATTGTCCCCAGACCAGTCTGTGTGTGTAGTATGTGTACTATGTGTAGTATAATGTGTATTCTCACATTGTCCCCAGACCAGTCTGTGTGTGTAGTATGTGTATGTGTACTATGTGTAGTATAATGTGTGTATTCTCACATTGTCCCCAGACCAGTCTGTGTGTGTAGTATGTGTACTATGTGTAGTATAATGTGTGTATTCTCATCTGTGTGTGTAGTATGTATAGTGTGTACTATGTGTAGTATAATGTGTGTATTCTCACATTGTCCCCAGACCAGTCTGTGTGTGTAGTATGTGTATAGTGTGTACTATGTGTAGTATAATGTGTGTATTCTCACATTGTCCCCAGACCAGTCTGTGTGTGTAGTATGTGTATAGTGTGTACTATGTGTAGTATAATGTGTGTATTCTCACATTGTCCCCAGACCAGTCTGTGTGTGTAGTATGTGTATGTGTACTATGTGTAGTATAATGTGTGTATTCTCACATTGTCCCCCAGACCAGTCTGTGTGTGTAGTATGTGTACTATGTGTAGTATAATGTGTGTATTCTCACATTGTCCCCAGACCAGTCTGTGTGTGTAGTATAATGTGTACTATGTGTAGTATAATGTGTGTATTCTCACATTGTCCCCAGACCAGTCTGTGTGTGTGTAGTATGTGTATAGTGTGTACTATGTGTAGTATAATGTGTGTATTCTCATTGTCCCCAGACCAGTCTGTGTGTGTAGTATGTGTACTATGTGTAGTATAATGTATTCTCACATTGTCCCCAGACCAGTCTGTGTGTGTAGTATGTGTACTATGTGTAGTATAATGTGTGTATTCTCACATTGTCCCCAGACCAGTCTGTGTGTGTAGTATGTGTATAGTGTGTACTATGTGTAGTATAATGTGTGTATTCTCACATTGTCCCCAGACCAGTCTGTGTGTGTAGTATGTGTATAGTGTGTACTATGTGTAGTATAATGTGTGTATTCTCACATTGTCCCCAGACCAGTCTGTGTGTGTAGTATGTGTATAGTGTGTACTATGTGTAGTATAATGTGTATTCTCACATTGTCCCCAGACCAGTCTGTGTGTGTAGTATGTGTATAATGTGTACTATGTGTAGTATAATGTGTGTATTCTCACATTGTCCCCAGACCAGTCTGTGTGTGTAGTATGTGTACTATGTGTAGTATAATGTGTGTATTCTCACATTGTCCCCAGACCAGTCTGTGTGTGTAGTATAATGTGTACTATGTGTAGTATAATGTGTGTATTCTCACATTGTCCCCAGACCAGTCTGTGTGTGTAGTATGTGTATAGTGTGTACTATGGTATAATGTGTGTATTCTCACATTGTCCCCAGACCAGGCTGTGTGTGTAGTATGTGTATAGTGTGTACTATGTGTAGTATAATGTGTGTATTCTCACATTGTCCCCAGACCAGTCTGTGTGTGTAGTATGTGTATAGTGTGTACTATGTGTAGTATAATGTGTATATTCTCACATTGTCCCCAGACCAGTCTGTGTGTGTAGTACGTGTATAGTGTGTACTATGTGTAGTATAATGTGTGTATTCTCACATTGTCCCCAAACGAGTCCTTCCATCTGAATACTACGAACACACTCCTCCAGCTTGGCCATGTCCGTCTCGTCGTCCCACGGCTTCACGTCCAATAGGATCGAAGATTTGGCGATGAGGGCGGGCTCTGGGAGGAGATGAGAGAGGGGTCTGTTACCATGGTAACAGCATGGGGCCAGGCTGAAAGCCAATGAGAGACTCTCTCTCAGGTAAAAAAACATGGCGTCCATCAGGTAGTCAGCCGAAAGATGGTGATTGGTTCTTCATCATCAAGAGTCAGCCAATAACACGTTAGCGAGAGGCGGGACTTACTTTTAGACTTCTTGGCGGCGTACTCGGCCAAACGTTCCTCCTTCAGACGGGCGGCCTCGGCATCTTCCTGCCAGACAAAACACAGGGAACAGTTACCACAAAACCCACCAGACTCCATGTAAATAATCAGGACTTTTAGCGTGTATAGAGCCAGCATATCTCCACCAGACTCCATGTAAATAATCAGGACTTTTAGCGTGTATAGAGCCAATATCTCCACCAGACTCCATGTAAATAATCAGGACTTTTAAGTGTATAGAGCCAGCATATCTCCACCAGACTCCATGTAAATAATCAGGACTTTTAGCGTGTATAGAGCCAGCATATCTCCACCAGACTCCATGTAAATAATCAGGACTTTTAGCCCAGCATATCTCCACCAGACTCCATGTAAATAATCAGGACTTTTAGCGTGTATAGAGCCAGCATATAGTAAATAATCAGGACCAGCATATCTCCACCAGACTCCATGTAAATAATCAGGACTTTTAGCGTGTCTAGAGCCAGCATATCTCCACCAGACTCCATGTAAATAATCAGGACTTTTAGCGTGTATAGAGCCAGCATATCTCCACCAGACTCCATGTAAATAATCAGGACTTTTAGCGTGTATAGAGCCAGACTCCATGTAAATAATCAGGACTTTTATATCTCCACCAGACTCCATGTAAATAATCAGGACTTTTAGCGTGTCTAGAGCCAGCATATCTCCACCAGACTCCATGTAAATAATCAGGACTTTTAGCGTGTATAGAGCCAGCATATCTCCACCAGACTCCATGTAAATAATCAGGACTTTTAGCCAGCATATGACTCCATGTAAATAATCAGGACTTTTAGAGCCAGCATATCTCCACCAGACATATAAATAATCAGGACTTTTAGCGTGTACCAGCATATCTCCACCAGACTCCATGTAAATAATCAGGACTTTTAGCTTATAGAGCCAGCATATCTCCAGAGACCATGTAAATAATCAGGACTTTTAGCGTCTAGAGCCAGCATATCTCCACCAGACTCCATGTAAATAATCAGGACTTTTAGCATATAGAGCCAGCATATCTCCACCAGACTCCATGTAAATAATCAGGACTTTTAGCGAGCCAGCATTTCCACCAGACTCCATGTAAATAATCAGGACTTTTAGCGTGTCTAGAGCCAGCATATCTCCACTACTACTGTTTTGATGAAACATGTTTGTGTGCAGAGCTTTCAGATCGTTAAGAGTGACATCACAGCTTCAGCCGAAAGATGGTGAGTTAGATCATCATCAAGTCTGCACACGGCACTAATCTAGAACTTAAAATCAGATTTCTATCACCTAACTGCCTTCTATGTCCAGTGTTTTTTGGGAGTATTAAGAGTCCAGGATGGGAAACTAAAGCTCACCTCCTCGTCGGAGCCAAACAGGTCGATGTCATCGTCGTCGTCCTTGGCGACGGCGGCGGGGGCGGAGCCTGTGGTGGTGTCGGCGATGTTCGAGGGCCCGTACTGCCCCAGAGGCTTCTTCACACCTGGTAGGCTGACCAGAGGGAGGAAGGGGGCGGGGCTTACTCAATGATCATGTGACACACACATAGCTGTACCCTAACACCTGATGATGTCATCAGCCTCAGGTAGCCTCCTCACCTGTTCTTCTGGCTCTGGTACGACTTGATGTGGTTGTACCAGCGCAGGGCGTGGCACAGGTCGGCCGCCGGCGCTGCCCCCCCGATGGCCTCGAACACGGCCACGTCAGCCTGGGACGGGACGTACCTGGACAGGTAACACAGCGGCAACATACGGCAAGGTTATTAAGGTTATTATGGCTTTTTAGGACTACTTTTATGGCAAGTTTATTAAGGTTATTATGGCTTTTTGAGACTACTTTTACACCAAGTTTATTAAGGTTATTAAGGCTTTTTGAGACTACTTTTACAGCAAGTTTATTAAGCCATTATGGCTTTTTGGGACTACTTTCATGCCAAGTTTATTCAGCCATTTGTGTGTCTAAATACCCGGATGTTCTGCTGCTACAGCTCCTGACCCACAATCCTTTGCGCAGCAGAACCAAGTTAAGAAGTCTGAACTCATATTTCACGACATTTGAATACACATTAAAAAGTCTAATTTAAAACCCAAACACCAGTTACAGTTCCAACAGCTTATTGAATTAAAACTATACTAGTGGTTATTGATCAGTTATCTGACTCATCATCTGAGTGAGCATGTTAACACCATGTGGCTCCACGCTAACGATAGCATGGAGCTACTTCTTCACACTAAAAACTACTAAAGAGAAACTCAAACTGAACTTTAACTCTTCGTACATCAGTTGAGACTCTAAGACTTAACTGCGGACATTTTAGAGCCTCCAGTCTGTTTATTTCGTGTCATTTAAACATTAAAACGCCGCTAACAGCCTGACAGCTAGCTCAGCTAATGTACCGCAAGAGACACTAAATCTGATATATAAATAGTATTTATTTCACCCAAGAAACGCATGTTCGTTCCTCCGAGTGTTTAAACCCAACCCACGATCTGTTTCCTAAACTTTAATAGTCCTAAATGGTGCCGAAACGTAACATTCATCGCCGTAGCGGTTAGCCTCAGTTAGCTTAAGGTTGTGGCTAGAAGGGATACAGATACGACCGGAAGTTACGCTAAATCTCATAAAATCTAGACTAACATAACAATTAATGTTTCATATTTTAACTCGGGACACACGTGCTCGCTCATCGGGTGTGTTTGAACCCAAACCACGATATTGGTTGTC
>NC_041354.1:600801-620801 GCF_004354835.1 Perca flavescens | reverse complement strand
TAGTCCTGTCTTGTTGTCTCCATTAGAGGACAGAAAGATGACATTAGTCCTGTAGTCTTGTCTCTATTAGAGGACAGAAAGATGACATTAGTCCTTAGTCCTGTAGTCTTGTCTCTATTAGAGGACAGAAAGATCATTAGTCCTGTAGTCTTGTCTCCATTAGAGGACAGAAAGATGACATTAGTCCTGTAGTCTTGTCTCCATTAGAGGACAGAAAGATGACATTAGTCCTGTCCCTCTTGTCTCCATTAGAGGACAGAAAGATGACATTAGTCCTGTAGTCTTGTCTCCATTAGAGGACAGAAAGATGACATTAGTCCTGTAGTCTTGTCTCTATTAGAGGACATACATTAGGACATTAGAGGACAGAAAAAGTCCTTCCTGATAGGTGGAGTCTGTGTCTCTCCATTAGAGGACAGAAAGATGACATTAGTCCTGGAGTCTTGTCTCCATTAGAGGACAGAAAGATGACATTAGTCCTGTAGTCTTGTCTCTAAAGATGACATTAGTCCTGTAGTCTTGTCTCTATTAGAGGACAGAAAGATGACATTAGTCCTGTAGTCTTGAGTCTTGTCCTCCGTTAGAGGACAGAACAGATGACATTAGTCCTGTAGTCTTGTCTCTATTAGAGGACAGAAAGATGACATTAGTCCTGAGTCTTGTCTCCATTAGAGGACAGAAAGATGACATTAGTCCTGGAGTCTTGTCTCTATTAGAGGACAGAAAGATGACATTAGTCCTGGAGTCTTGTCTCTATTAGAGGACAAAAGATGACATTAGTCCTGGAGTCTTGTCTCTCAGAAAGATGACAGAGGACAGAAAAAGATGACATTAGTCCTGGAGTCTGTTGACTTAGTCCTGAGTCTTGTCTCCATTAGAGGACAGAAAGATGACATTAGTCCTGTAGTCTTGTCTCCATTAGAGGACAGAAAGATGACATTAGTCCTGTAGTCTTGTCTCCATTAGAGGACAGAAAGATGACATTAGTCCTGTAGTCTTGTCTCCATTAGAGGACAGAAAGATGACATTAGTCCCGGAGTCTTGTCTCCATTAGAGGACAGAAAGATGACATTAGTCCTTAGTCCTGGAGTCTTGTCTCCATTAGAGGACAGAAAGATGACATTAGTCCTGGAGTCTTGTCTCCATTAGAGGACAGAAAGATGACATTAGTCCTGTAGTCCTCCATTAGGGAGTGACTTGTCTCTCATTAGAGGACAGAAAGATGACATTAGTCCCGGAGTCTTGTCTCCATTAGAGGACAGAAAGATGACATTAGTCCTGTAGTCTTGTCTCCTTAAATGACAGGACTTGTCTCTTTAGAGGACAGAAGACAGATGACATTCCTGGAGTCCATGGAGTCTTGTCTCTATTAGAGGACAGAAAGATGACATTAGTCCTGGAGTCTTGTCTCTCTATTAGAGGACAGAAAGATGACATTAGTCCTGGAGTCTTGTCTCCATTAGAGGACAGAAAGATGACATTAGTCCTGAGGACAGTCTTGTCTCCATTAGAGGACAGAAAGATGACATTAGTCCTGGAGTCTTGTCTCCATTAGAGGACAGAAAGATGACATTAGTCCTGGAGTCTTGTCTCCATTAGAGGACAGAAAGATGACATTAGTCCTGGAGTCTTGTCTCCATTAGAGGACAGAAAGATGACATTAGTCCTGGAGTCTTGTCTCCATTAGAGGACAGAAAGATGACATTAGTCCTGGAGTCTTGTCTCCATTAGAGGACAGAAAGATGACATTAGTCCTGGAGTCTTGTCTCCATTAGAGGACAGAAAGATGACATTAGTCCTGGAGTCTTGTCTCCATTAGAGGACAGAAAGATGACATTAGTCCTGGAGTCTTGTCTCCATTAGAGGACAGAAAGATGACATTAGTCCTGGAGTCTTGTCTCCATTAGAGGACAGAAAGATGACATTAGTCCTGGAGTCTTGTCTCCATTAGAGGACAGAAAGATGACATTAGTCCTGGAGTCTTGTCTCCATTAGAGGACAGAAAGATGACATTAGTCCTGGAGTCTTGTCTCCATTAGAGGACAGAAAGATGACATTAGTCCTGGAGTCTTGTCTCCATTAGTGGACAGAAAGATGACCCTGGAGTCTTTCCAATGTCCCTGTTCTCCCAGAAAGAGAATGAATGACAGAGCAGGATGAGCAGAGAGCAGAAATCATTCAGTGAAGAGCTTCAGACTTTATTTTCTGCTTGATAGCTTCTAGTTTCTCCAGCAGCTTCTGGTTCTGGAGATTAAAAAGTGGTCTTCCTCTCTTTCTAACAGGACCCATCAGAGACCAGACCCTGCTGGACCTGGACCTGAACCTGGACCCAGCTGAGTGTCTATGAAGAGTGACCGGTCCATGGAGACACCACTACTTTAAAGAAGGAGGTGACCTGTAAGGGACAGGCCAACTAAAATGGAGGAGAGGAGAAGGAAGAGGGGAAGACAGAAGGAAGGGGAGGAACATATTAAAATAAAGAGCCGAAGACTGAGGTGAGTTGTTGGGAAACCTCCAACAAACCAGAAGTAGTGTTGTCTCATTGGGTGTGTGGTCTTCTTGTAGAGGGTCATCCAGGTGAACTCTGGGATATCTATGGCCCTGTTTTCACCTGGTATTAAAATCTGATCTGAGGGATCAGATCACAAGTGGAAAGCTTTAGGTAGAGGTGTGAATCATTGAGATCTGACCAATCAGAGCACATGCTGAGGTAAAGGTGTCACGATTTCAATTTTAAATCGAAATTCAGTCACAATCTTGAATATTGAATAAAAAAATGGAATCGTCGATACTGCCACGTCCCCATGTTACGTCTGATCGGCTTGTCAAGCGGGAAAAAAACACACGTGTTGAAGTACTGCGAGTCAGTCGACCTCCCGTAACTCAGAAGTTACCATGGCAACTGCAGACCCATCGCCAGAACATGAGCCCCCTCTTTCACTCAAGTGTGTGGAAGTATTTTGGAGTAATGTTGACAGCACTGCTATGTGTGTGTACCATACTCTGTGTGTTTACCGTTGCACGTTAGCCTAGCAGCTAGCAGATTTTCCTTCTGCTTACAGCTTCATCCCAACAAAACCACACGGTCAGTTTTTTACCGCCTAAACAGAGCAGCTGATATGCTAAGCTGCTGTTCTGGCTCGATGGTGTTTTAACCCCAAACTTAGCCTTCCAGGCAGCGCTGCCTGGAAGACAACGTTGGGGGCTTCAAACACCAAATTGTGTGGTGCGAAGCGATCTCAGGATTGTCGGTAAACTTTTTTTTTTACTTTATTGACAAATTGTCAAGTTTCCAGTTGACTGAAGATATGGAATTGTTACATTATGTTGTTAATAAATGTTTTAAATTTGAATTTGTAATGTGGTACATTGCGAACAAAGGTCAGATATTATATAATATACAAGTCTAGTCTAAAAATAGCATAGCAACCTGTGCTTTAAAAATAAAAAAAGAGTAAAAATCAAGAATCAAATCGTGACCTTCGAATCTAAAATGTAATCAAATCGAGGATTTGGAGAATCGTGACACCCCTATTCTGAGGTGGTCTGACCCTTCTCGTATATCCCCGTCTGTCTGCTGCTCTGTGCCCCGCTGTTACCTGGGAAACGCACCCCACCGTGTACAATCACCTTTATTATTAGTTTCATAAAAACATCCCCAAATTCACCAGAATGTATTACTGTCAACTTTCCTTTTTTATGTCTCCTTTTGGTATTTGTTAGTCTCTCATTGCCAGATCACCACAAGTAAGCAGCAACCTGAGGTTATAAATGGTTTCATTTACTTTATACCATCAGCAACAAAACATTTGTTACAACTTTCATTTCTGGGATTGCTCCGTTTCGCCGGATGTCCCCCATCTTTGGCCAGATGTCCCCCATCTTTGGCCAGATGTCCCCATCTTTGGCCAGATGTCCCCATCTTTGGCCAGATGTCCCCTTTGGCCATCTTTGGCCAGATGTCCCCATCTTTGGCCGGATGTCCCCATCTTTGGCCAGATGTCCCCATCTTTGGCCATATATCTGTCCCTTTCCTCTGTCTCTGTGATGGCGTTCTAACCTCTGGTGGATTTGTGAGGACTATGGTTAACTGTGTGTCTGTCTGTCTGTCTGTCTGTCTGTCTAACTGCTCAACTGCTCCTCAGATCTCTGTGATCCAGACAGCTAGCTAGACTATCTGTCTGTCTGTCTGTCTAACAGTCTGTCTGTCTGTCTGTCTGTCTGTCTAACAGCTAGCTAGACTATCTGTCTGTCTGTCTGTCTGTCTGTCTGTCTGTCTAACAGCTAGACTATCTGTCTGTCTGTCTCTGTCTAACAGCTAGCTAGACTATCTGTCTGTCTGTCTGTCTGTCTGTCTAACAGCTAGCTAGACTATCTGTCTGTCTGTCTAACAGCTCTATCTGTCTGTCTGTCTGTCTGTCTGTCTAACAGCTAGCTAGACTATCTGTCTGTCTGTCTGTCTGTCTGTCTGTCTGTCTGTCTAACAGCTAGCTAGACTGTCTGTCTGTCTGTCTAACAGCTCTAACTGTCTGTCTGTCTGTCTGTCTAACAGCTAGCTAGACTATCTGTCTGTCTGTCTGTCTAACAGCTAGCTAGACTATCTGTCTGTCTGTCTGTCTAACAGCTAGCTAGACTATCTGTCTGTCTGTCTGTCTGTCTGTCTAACAGCTAGCTAGACTATCTGTCTGTCTGTCTGTCTGTCTGTCTGTCTGTCTGTCTGTCTGTCTGTCTGTCTGTCTGTCTGTCTAACAGCTAGCTAGACTATCTGTCCAATCAGTTTTCTGTTGCACGACTAAAACTACTTCTGAAGGTCCACATGTTCCACCAAAACCAGTTCCTTCCTGAGACTATTTAGCAGAGGCACCATGGCTCCGTTGGGAGCTTAGCCCCGCCCACGATGATTGTGATTGGTTTAGAGAAATGCCAATAAACCAGAGCATGTTTTACTCCCATCCAGGAATGCTGTGTGGACTAGTCAGACCTTCCTCCACAGAGCTGTGGAGGAGGGTCTGACTATAAGAGACTACTGAACATGACCCTCAATAAATGTGTATTTCTATCAGTACCAATCAGAGACCAGAACCTGCTGGACCTGGACCTGAATGTGAAACTGATCCTGAAGCTAAAACTGAACCTGAACCTGAACCCAGCTGTGTGTCCTTCAAGAGTGACCGGTCAAAAGGAAGTATGATTGACTTTCAAGGTCAACAACCCTCTGCTGAAAAGAGGTAAGCTGTTAATATTATAATATTACTGATTCATGTTTTAACTTTTATGTATCCAGAGAAGTTTTTGGAGTTTATTTTCAGCATCTTTCTTCTTCACATCCATTTATATTCTCACATCTGAAAGTTGTCCAGTTAAACCAGTCTTCAGCTCTTGACTTTAGGTAAATATTGGGTCTGGTTTGGTCCAGTATATTTTCTGGTGTTTTAGCTTTTTAACCCAGTTTTTTGTATATTTTATTGAACTTCTTTGTGTTAATCTTGTTTTAGTTACTGCTTGTATCTCCAGCTGTTTTTGTGTCTGAATAATAAAAAGTGAATTTCCAACCCTTAGTATTAATTTCGTCAGACGAGATGTTTCTCAACAACATTTTTTTCCATGACTAAGACGAGACGATAACGAAAATGCACCAATGTCCAAAAACGCTGACTAAGACTAAACTAACAGCATTATTGTTGACAAAAAAAGACTAGACTAAAATGTTTTGCATAAAATAAAAACTAATACTACTACATGAGATAGAATATTCAGCTGTTACGGCACCGGTGCCTTAATGACCATTATCTACCGGACAGAATAGCAACGCGGATTTCGGTTCTACTTAAATGCCTAAACGGACGTTAGAGGCAACCGAAACATCGCTGCATGTGACGCTAGTTAATACTACACTTAGCAGCAGGTAACATTAGCCTACCGTTAGCTATTTAACACTACACTTAGCAGAAGGTAACGTTAGCCTACCGTTAGCTAGTTAATACTACACTTGGCAGCAGGTAACGTTAGCCTACCGTTAGATAGTTAACACTACACTTGGCAGCAGGTAACGTTAGCCTACCGTTAGCTAGTTAACACTACACCTGACAGCAGGTAACGTTAGCCTACCGTTAGCTAGTTAACACTACACCTGACAGCAGGTAACGTTAGCCTACCGTTAGCTAGTTAACACTACACTTGGCAGCAGGTAACGTTAGCCTACCGTTAGCTAGTTAACACTACACCTGGCAGCAGGTAACGTTAGCCTACCGTTAGCTAGTTAACACTACACTTGGCAGCAGGTAACGTTAGCCTACCGTTAGCTAGTTAACACTACACTTGGCAGCAGGTAACGTTAGCCTACCGTTAGCTAGTTAACACTACACTTAAAAGGCTGGCAGCAGGTAACGTTTGCTACCGTTAGCTAAATAACACTACATGTTGCAGCAGGTAACGTTTTCCTACCAGGATCCATCTAAGTTAACACTACAACCTGGCAGCAGGTAACGTTCCTTCACCGTTACTGCTAAGTGAACACTACATTGGCAGCAGGGTCAACAACCCTCTGCTGAAAAGAGGTAACGTTTAATATTACCGTTATTAACACTGATTCATGCAGGTAACGTTAGCCTACCGTTAGCAGTTAACACTCACTTGGCAGCAGGTAACGTTAGCCTACCGTTAGCTAAATAACACTACACTTGGCAGCAAATAGCCTACCGTTGTTAAATAACACTACACTCAGCAGGTTTAGCTTTTTTAGCAGCTGGATATTTTATTGAAACACGGTTAAAAAGCTGACAGCTAAATGGTGTGAAAGTTTGTCTGTATTTCACTGTGTATGAAAATAACACAGATGTTGCATTCACTTGTTTTCTTACTTTCTGTGTAACAGGATCCATCAAAGACCAGACTCTGCTGAACCTGAACCCAGCTGTGTGTCCTTCAAGAGTCACCGGTCAAATGGACGTGATTGACTTTAAAGGTCAACAACCCTCTGCTGAAAAGAGGTAAGCTGTTAATAATTTTATCCAGAGAAGTTTTGAAATTTATGTTCAGCATCTTTCTTCTTCACATATATTTATATTCTCACATCTGAATGCTGTCCAGTAAGACCAGTCTTCAACTGTAGATCTCAATTTAATATTGCACCTGTTTTGGTCCAATATTATCTGGTGTTTTAGCCCCATTAAAAATCATTTTAAATCTCCCATAGCCATAGAGTAGGCTAAAATTCATGAATGGCAAAAATCTTCCAAAAGGTTCTTCTCCAACTGGGAATACCAGTGCCCCTTCCAGGGTAACTTCATCTGCACACCCCCTGAGAACCAGCAACCCTTGGTAAGTGTTTGTGTCACCTGGGTCAGGACACTATTGGCCATGAGAAGACTTCTGCCATTTGAGTCTCGACACTTAAGGCCAAGTTTCACTGAGTGGGTTCATGACCAGATTTTATTTCCCCCACGTCTCCTGACACAAATTGGTCAAAATGCAAAATTCTTCCCAAATGTTGGATGTGGGTTTGCCAGTTGGATGTCAAATCAGAAGTCAATAAGGGAAGCAAAAAATTGAACCCCCATCCAACAGTATCCTCATTCCAGGGGAGGTTCTCCTATACAAACAGGCCTAAGCTCTGCTTCCCCCTCCTGAGTCAGCTGATGGTTTACTAAAATCGTTTTAAGGCCAACAGAAGGTTTTTCACCGTTGACTCACCAAACTCCTTCTACCTACAAATTCAATTTTTTCAATTCAATTTTATTTATATAGCACGTTTAAAAACAACCTCAGTTGACCAAAGTGCTTAACATGCTCCAAAACGCAACAAAACAATAAACACAAACAAGGCACGATGTACAATACAAAATAACTGACAGTAGAAAAAGAATAAGGTCAATACTGTCAAGATATCAAAGCTCAACTTGAATTGAAAGCCAATGAAAAATAGTGGGTCTTAAGCATGGACTTGAATGTTTCAGTGGTCCGAGCTGTTCTTACATGAACAGGTAAACTATTCCAGAGGTTTGGAGCAGCCACTGAAAAGGCTCGCTCACCTTTGGTTCTTAACCTGGATCTGGGCACATCGAGGAGCATCTGATTGGACGACCTCAGTGCTCTGACTGGTGTGTGGACATGTAGGAGCTCTGATAAATAAGAAGAAATAAGACAACAATTAATACAATTTTAAATTCAATCCTGAAACAAACAGGAAGCCAGTGGAGCGTGGCCAAAACCGGTGTAATATGATCACGCTTTTTAGTCCCGGTTAAAAGTCGAGCTGCTGCGTTCTGGGCTAACTGTAACCGACGAAGGGATGACTGATCAAATCCAACATACAGTGAGTTACAGTAGTCTAAACGGGACATAATAAATGCATGCATGACTCTTTCAAAGTCTTTACGTAGCAGGTAAGGCTTGACCTTAGCCAAAAGTCTCAGCTGGAAGAAGCTAGTTTTAACAACAGAACTAATCTGTTTGTCAAATTTAAAAGCACTGTCAAAAATCACTCCCAGATTTCTGGTAAAAGGACGAATTTGGGAACCTAAAGTACCGAGAGTATCTACACAGGCACTGAAATGTTCAGCACGTCCAAATGTTTGCTTCCATGACCACAGAAGCTGCAGACCTCCTGGCATCATGATGCTAGTCTGCTGTTTCAGGAGTCCTTTAGGCCGACCATGTTGTAGCCCTTTCTGTTGATTCACAGTGGGATCAGTAGTACCACCAACAATTTAATGTCAGGGAAAACCATCTGATTCAATGTTGTAATCAACACTTTAAGTCAAATGACCTTTACCTTGTGTTTGTCTCTGTGTGGACAGACATGATGTGAGCTAATTCTTCCTGATTCCTCGACAGAGTGGACCAGGAGAGCTCAGAGGTTCCCAGTGGTCAGTCTGCCCAGCAGCATCAAACACACCTGGACTCCATATTTATGGTCTGTACATGTACAACAACTACTTTTACATCTATGCTATTTACAATTCTCTCCATGCTGCACTTTTCAGACCAGTGGGTTGTCAGTCTGTCCAACAAGTATCTGATGTTTGCTTCCATGATTTCAGTTTGATTGTGTCATTCATATAATCTTCTGTTCCAGCTGCTCGAGGAGAACATCGTCACTTTTGTGAAGAACGAGCTGAAGAAGATCCAGAAGGTTCTGAGTCCAGATTACCCAGAATGCTCAAAGAGTCAGAGGGAGGGTGAGGATGAAGAGCAGAGGAGGAGCAGAGAGGCATTTCTGAAGATCACACTGCACTTCCTGAAGAGAATGAAGCAGGACGACCTGGCTGACCATCTGCAGAGCAGTAAGAGGATTTCTCTAAAGATTTAACGTGCTGGACTAATGGGACGTTTAATACTGTCTCAAAGTATGTTCCTGTTTTCTTTACAAAATTAATTCATGATCTTTTTGTTATGTATTAATTCAGGAAGTCCATCAGGAGTTTGTAAGCGTAAACTCAAATCTAACCTAAACAAGAAGTTCCAGTGTGTGGTTGAGGGGATTGCTAAAGCAGGAAACCAAACCTTTCTGAATCAGATGTTCACAGAGATCTACATCACAAAGGGAGGGACTGCAGAGGTCAATGATGAACATGAGGTCAGACAGATTGAAACAGCATCCAGGAAACCAGACAGACTAGAAACAACAATCAGACAAGAAGACATCTTTAAAATCCCACCTGGAAGAGATAAACCAATCAGAACAGTGATGACAAAAGGAGTGGCTGGCATCGGGAAAACAGTCTTAACACAGAAGTTCACTCTGGACTGGGCTGAAGACAAAGCCAACCAGGACATCCAGTTCACATTTCCATTCACCTTCAGAGAGCTGAATGTGCTGAAAGAGAGAAAGTACAGCTTGGTGGAACTTGTTGATTACTTCTTTAGTGAAACCAAAGAAGCAGGAATCTGCAGGTTTGAAGAGTTCCCGGTTGTGTTCATCTTTGACGGTCTGGATGAGTGTCGACTTCCTCTGGACTTCCTCAACACTGAGATCCTGACTGATGTTACAGAGTCCTCCTCAGTGGATGTGCTGCTGACAAACCTCATCAGGGGGAATCTGCTTCCCTCTGCTCGCCTCTGGATAACCACACGACCTGCAGCAGCCAATCAGATCCCTCCTGGATGTGTTGACATGGTGACAGAGGTCAGAGGGTTCACTGACCCACAGAAGGAGGAGTACTTCAGGAAGAGATTCAGAGATGAGGAGCAGGCCAGCAGAATCATCTCCCACATCAAGACATCACGAAGCCTCCACATCATGTGTCACATCCCGGTATTCTGCTGGATCACTGCTACAGTTCTGGAGGACATGTTGAAGACCAGAGAGGGAGGAGAGATGCCCAAGACCCTGACTGAGATGTACATCCACTTCCTGGTGGTTCAGTCCAAAGTGAAGAACATCAAGTATGATGGAGGAGCTGAGACAGATCCACACTGGAGTCCAGAGAGCAGGAAGATGATGGAGTCTCTGGGAAAACTGGCTTTTGAGCAGCTGCAGAAAGGCAACCTGATCTTCTATGAATCAGACCTGACAGAGTGTGGCATCGACATCACAGCAGCCTCAGTGTACTCAGGAGTGTTCACACAGATCTTTAAAGAGGAGAGAGGACTGTACCAGGACAAGGTGTTCTGCTTCGTCCATCTGAGTGTGCAGGAGTTTCTGGCTGCTCTTCATGTCCATCTGACATTCACCAACTCTGGAGTCAACCTGCTGTCAGGAAAACAAACACCATCAACACAGATCTACCAGGGACTTACAATCCATAAACCTGCTGAGACACGTATCTACCAGGGACAAACAATCTACCCTCAACCAGCAGAGACAGACTTCTACCAGGGACAAACAATTTACCCTCAACCGGCACAGACACAGTTCTACCAGGGACAAACAATGTACCCTAAACCAGCAGAGACACTTTTCTACCAGGGACAAACAATGTACCCTAAACCAGCAGAGACACACTTCTACCAGGGACAAACAATGTACCCTGAACCAGCAGAGACACAGTTCTACCAGGGACAAACAATGTACCTCAACCAGCAGAGACAGTTTTCTACCAGGGACAAACAATTTACCCCCTAAACCAGCAGAGACACTTTTCTACCAGGGACAAACAATGTACCCTAAACCAGCAGAGACACACTTCTACCAGGGACAAACAATGTACCCTAAACCAGCAGAGACACACTTCTACCAGGGACAAACAATGTACCCTAAACCAGCAGAGACACACTTCTACCAGGGACAAACAATGTACCTTGAACCAGCAGAGACACACTTCTACCAGGGACAAACAATGTACCCTCAACCAGCAGAGACACTTTTCTACCAGGGACAAACAATGTACCCTAAACCAGCAGAGACACACACACGCTACCAGGGACAAACAATGTACCCTGAATCTGCAGAGACACAGTTCTACCAGAGTGCTGTGGACGAGGCCTTACAGAGTCTAAATGGACACCTGGACTTGTTCCTCCGCTTCCTCCTGGGTCTTTCACTGCAGACCAATCAGAATCTCCTACGAGGCCTGATGACACAGACAGGAAGTAGCTCAGTGACCAATCAGGAAACAGTCAAGTATATTAAGAAAAAGATCAGTGAGAATCAGTCTGCAGAGAGAAGCATCAATCTGTTCCACTGTCTGAATGAACTGAATGATCGTTCTCTAGTGGAGGAGATCCAACAGTCCCTGAGATCAGGAAGTCTCTCCACAGATGATCTGTCTCCTGCTCAGTGGTCAGCTCTGGTCTTCATCTTACTGTCATCAGAAGAAGATCTGGACGTGTTTGACCTGAAGAAATACTCTGCTTCAGAGGAGGCTCTTCTGAGGCTGCTGCCAGTGGTCAAAGCATCCAAAAAAGCTCTGTAAGTGTGATTTATTCATCAATAAATACTCTGATATCTTTCAACAGGAGTTAAATATAAATAACTTGTTTCCTTCCTGTTGTCTCTCCAGACTGGGTGGCTGTAATCTGTCAGAGAGAAGCTGTGAAGCTCTGTCTTCAGTTCTCAGCTCCCAGTCCTCTAGTCTGAGAGCGCTGGACCTTAGTAACAACAACCTGCAGGATTCAGGAGTGCAGCTGATCTCTGTTGGACTGAAGAGTCCACACTGCAAACTGGAGACTCTCAGGTCCGATCAAGTTACTGTTTTACTGTCTTTAATTTGAGATATTTCTCTAAACTTTAAGCTTCATTTAATTTAAACAGTCCTTCTCATCCTTCTCGGACCAAATTCATAAAATCTTTGAATGTTTCCAATGTATTTTTTTTATTTATTATCACACATCATGAAGCATGATATTTAAAGTGTGGCTGACTTCTAGAAATCCTTTATATTTTAATATCATGTGACTTTGTATCCTGATTCACTTGTTTAAATTAAAACAAAAAGGATTTTGTATTGGCTATCACCAAAAGACCAGACTGTTCATTTAAACTCAAATGTTATGTCTTCTTCATTTCCGTCCCAACAAAGCTCTTTAAGTGTGATTTATTCATCAATAAATACTCTATCTTTAATAACTTTCTTGAAACTTGATTTCGTTTCGTTCCTGTTGTCTCTCCAGACTGAGTGTCTGTAATCTGTCAGAGAGAAGCTGTGAAGCTCTGTCCTCAGTTCTCAGCTGCCTGTCCTCTAGTCTGAGAGAGCTGGACATCAGTAACAACAACCTGCAGGATTCAGGAGTGAAGCTGATCTCTGTTGGACTGAAGAGTCCACACTGCACACTGGAGACTCTCAGGTCAGGAATCATTAACCCATTCAACTGATGACCATTCAAACTCTGATTAACTTTAGTTGATTAAACAGCTAACATGTTTATTCTATATCTGGACCAAAATGTACCTGGACACCAAACAAACTTAAATCAAACACATGGCTCCACGTGTTGATCTGTGTGTTTGCAGTCTGTCGGGCTGTCTGATCTCAGAGGAAGGCTGTTCTTCTCTGGTCTCAGCTCTGAGCTCCAACCCCTCCCATCTGAGAGAGCTGGACCTGAGCTACAATCATCCAGGAGACTCGGGAGTGAAGCTACTGTCAGCGGGACTGGAGGATCCTCTCTGGAGACTGGACACTCTCAGGTACAAACACTGATGAACAAAAAGGAGATATTTATGTAGGAAGTTTTACAGGAGAACATCTCCAGGAACTAAAATGATAACTTCCTATCTGCCCGAGCTTGTCGTATATGACAAAAAATAGCGAAAAACAGCATCTCCGAATCATGTTTTTAATAATTTTACAGCAATAAGAGGTAGAGATTTACCGTCTTTTTCAGCTGAAAGCTAACACTCTGGCCGTCACAGGGGTGTCTTTGGGGTCTTTGTGGCCCCTACAGGAGGTTTTCTATCCTGCCTGGAACTTGCGCCTTTTTTCTGGGTCTTTGAGCAGTAAATCCAAAATCTTACTTCCAAGATTTATCCACTTTGTGTCCATAATTTATGAATTTTCGGCAGCTGATCACCACTAGTTCTGATGCTAACCATCCATTTTGTTTCTCATGATGCTTGTTTTTTTCTTGTAAACCAATGGAAGGCAGGTCCATCACACATTAGGCTCATATATGGCCGTCAATACATCAAAGGGACAACAAAGATTGTTTATTGTGAGGAGAGATCACTCTCAAAGTCAGAATAATAAGTTGTGACCAAAGATTGTCTATTACTTTTCTACAGAGAAGAAAGACATCATAATTTTGCGCTGGATGACTCCAAATATATAGGACAACTCTTTTAGACAACACAAATGCTTGTGTAGTATTGCTGTGTTTGTGGTATTGACATTATTATTTTGAGTATAATGTAAATATTTTGTCAACTGTAATTTATGTTTATTTTTTTCACTGTTTAACTCCCAAGATATATGAGAAGTGGTTTAGACAGGAGATAGGCTTAGCTTTTATTGCTGTGTGTGTGATATCAATTCATATCTGTGAGATTCAATTTCTGTTTTTATTATTTATTTTCTTTATGGTCTCAAAACCTTGTTTTTAAATTTAAGTGACCTCACTGCAGCACAAATATTCTAATAGCCCAGTTTGTCCTGAAAAAACTGATGTTTATACAGTACAGGCCAAAAGTTTGGACACCTTCTCATTCAATGCATTTCCTTTTTATTTTCATGACTATTTACATTGTAGATTCTCACTGAAGGCATCAAAACTATGAATGAACACATATATGAATTATGTACTTAACAAAAAGTGTGAAATAACTGAAAACATGTCTTATATTTTAGATTCTTCAAAGTAGCCACCCTTTGCTTTTTTGATAACTCTGCAAACCCTTGGTGTTCTCTCAATGAGCTTCATGAGGTAGTCACCTGAAATGGTTTTACCTTCACAGGTGTGCTTTGTCAGGGTTAATTAGAGGAATTTTTTCCCTTATTAATAAAAAAGCAAAGGGTGGCTACTTTGAAGAATCTAAAATATAAGACATGTTTTCAGTTATTTCACACTTTTTTGTTAAGTACATAATTCCATATATGAATATAAATAAGTAAATTAACCCAGGCCTACATTAGATCAGAGTGAAGCTGTGTGTGAGAGAGTGATGTAATGTGTTAGTAAAGTGAGAGATTGGGAGAAGGAATGTGTGTGTGTGTGTGTGTGTGTGTGTGTGTGTGCCCCCCCCATGTGTGTGTGTGTGTGTGTGTGTGTGTGTGTGTGTGTGTGTGTGTGTGTGTGTGTGTGTAATGCCCCCCCTGTGTGTGAGTGTGATGTAATGTGAAGTTATGTGAGAGTGATGTGTGTGTGTGTGTGAGAGAGTGAGTGTGTGAGTGAGAGAGAGAGAGAGAGAAAGAGAGACAGACAGACAGACAGACAGTGTGACAGACAGACAGACAGACAGACAGACAGACAGACAGACAGACAGACAGACAGACAGAGAGAGAGAGAGAGAGAGAGTGTGTGTGTGTGTCAAGAAAAACAAACTGTGTGTGGATAAAAACCGTGTGTGTGAGCCACAAAACGGAAAGTAAAAGGGAGAAGGATAGGGAGAAAAATTAGTGTGTGTTCCAACCATCTGTGTTTCATGTGTGTGTGTGTAAAGTGTGTGTGTGCGCCTGCGAGATGCTAGGGATGAGGAGTTTAGCATCATAACATCCAGCCTGGCTATTTAGATGAACAATTAGAACAACATCAGCACCCTGAGCATCAGTGTGGACAGACAGAGAACCACAGACCCCCCCACGGTCTCCCGACTCCGCAGGCGGCAGAGACCGTGTGTGTAGTGTGTTACCAGTTTGACAGCCTCTAAATGTAGCTCTATCTACTACTTTTACCACTTATTAAACACCCTGATTATTAGTGTACCCCGTGTGTGTTCCGTGTGTGTGTGACCCTCCTAAATAAATATAGTTTTCTGATGTGTGTGCCCAGCACCTCTGCTCTCCCCCCATGATAGGTTGCTTTTAAATCATGTGTGTTGTTGTATTAATATGTGTGCTCATGTTTATGACCAGAAACGGGAGTCTAAGCTTATCAAGTTGAGTGTAGGCTGTGTTCACGTGTGTATTTCACGTGCATATTTTAAAAGGAGCCTATATCTTTTGTCTTTTTCCGACAGTTCACTGCAGAGAATCGGTGAAGTATAGCTTTGTTGTTTTTAATAATTTTAGAACCATCCGTGTGATTAGCTAAATCACTTAGGCCCAGGGTTAAATTGGGCCGGGCCCCCGGGTGTCAGTGTGTGTGTGTTAGCCTGTGTGTTTGTCCGGATGTGCCTGCTTGCAGTCTGAATATGTCACATAAAATTTGATGAAAGTGATGCTTTTGTGTGTGTGATGTTTCTGACAATAAATGAAAGATTTTGAAATGGCATGTCTATTTTGTCTGTGTGTGATGAGATGAGAACAATCAGAACACGTGTGCAGACAATGTGTGTGTGTGTGTGTGTGTGTGTGTGTGTAGTAAAGAGAGAGATTGGGAGAAGGAAGTGTGTGTGTGTGTGTGTGTGTGTGTGTGTGTGTGTGTGTGTGTGTGTGTGTGTGTGTGTGTTAGTAAAGAGAGAGATTGGGAGAAGTGTGTGTGTGTGTGTGTGTGTGTGTGTGTGTGTGTGTGTGTGTGTGTGTGTGTGTGTGTGTGTGTGTGTGTGTGTGTGTGTGTGTGTGTGTGTGTGTGTGTGTGTGTGTGTGTGTGTGTGTGTGTGTGTGTGTGTGTGTGTGTGTGTGTGTGTGTGTGTGTGTGTGTGTGTGTGTGTGTGTGTGTAGTAGTAAAGAGAGAGATTGGGAGAAGAAGTGTGTGTGTGTGTGTGTGTGTGTGTGTGTTCTGCTGTTGTGTGTCACATGCTGCTCTGTCTCTTCATGAGGCTCATTATGTTTGGGAGAAGAATTGTGTGGGTGTGTTACATCATAACAAAATGTACAGGGTGTGTGTGTGTGTGTGTGTGTGTGTGTGTGTGTGTGTGTACGGGTCACTTCTTACATCATAACAAGGTGATACAGGGTGTGTGTGTGTGTGAGTGTGTGTGAGTGTGTGTGTTTGGCCCATTGTACGGGTCACTTCTTACATCATAACAAGGTGATACAGGGTGTGTGTGTGTGAGTGTGTGTGAGTGTGTGTGTTTGGCCCATTGTACGGGTCACTTCTTACATCATAACAAGGTGATACAGGGTGTGTGTGTGTGTGTGTGTGAGTGTGTGTGTTTGGCCCATTGTATGGGTCACTTCTTACATCATAACAAGGTAATATAATGTGTAATCAAGTGATGACTGATTAACAGTAATGTAAATGCAAGTATAAGCTCTTAACCTTGCAGTTTTTGTCATCATCATGTCATCATGTAAGACTCAATTTCTCCATTTCTTTGCACAAAACTCTCCAAAAAGTGCCATTTAACGGTTTATTTTATTTTTTTATTCCCGGGGGACCGGACCACCCCCTAGGGTGAGCCCCCCCCCATAACAAATCCCAATTTAACCCCTGCTTAGGCCTATTCACAAGATGTTATGTTTTTTTATTTGAACATTATATGTATGTTATAGTTTGTTGGTCTTACCAGTGAAGAATTAGTTTGCTGTGTAAGACAGAACGGGGTCATTCATATCAGACAATCGGACAGCGAGCAGGCATCTCTGCAACGCCTAAATCACCTAATTGTAGGTCTGCATATTTAATACGGGTTTTGTCACTACCAAATATAATAATTTCTGCAGATAATGTAATACAAAAATGATAAATAAATAAAGTAGGCTATACTTCTTTCTCTAAAATGTAAAGTGTGCAAATATACAAACATATAAACCATAAGATGATACTGATACTGATACAGATTTTAAGGTGGAAGAAGGCAGTTGTGATTTTGATGACATGCTTTTCGAAGAAGAGGTTGCTGTCCAAACTAACTCCTGATGGGGTGGATGTGTGAGGAGGGAGACAGAGTGGAGCTACAGATGGTGAAGCAAAAGTTGTGCGATGTATGCAAGAGGTATTTGGGACCGATGATGATCGTGTCTGATTTGTCTCAGTTAAGTTTGAGAAAGTTGGTTTGCATCCATGATTTAATTTCACTGAGGCCAATGGTCAAAGTGGAGGGAGTTGCCGTGGTGATGAATTTGGTGGAGATGTAGAGCTGAACAACATCGGTAATGGCGTTACATTGTCAGGTGTCATTACATATCAGGAAATTATGACATAGAATAAAATAGTTGCCATACATTAAGTTGTGCAGCTTAACTTTGAGAACTACATTTCCCGCTGAGAGTGAGCTGTATAGGCCTATACGTATATATAAGTTATAATCAACCTATTTTCATTCATATATTTGAAACAGCTCTGTTACACTAGGCTAGTAGATGTTGATCATCTGTTTCTCCGTGAAGGGGAGAGACAGTGAGAGAGAGTAAAAGAGGTGCTCAACAATCAGCTGGTTTTCCAAAGTCAGTTCTTTAGGCTGTATTTTCATAGATTTTAATCTGCTTTATTGCAATAAATTCTGTTGATTTTGTTCTGTGATAGTTTCAGTTTTGTCCTTTGTTTTATAGATATTTATAGAGTCACAATTAACATCACAAGAAATGGAGTTGGAGAAAGTGGTTTTGTTTTAAACTAAAGAAAAACCCACAGCTTACTTTTACTGTTTCTAAAAATGTAGATGCTGTGTGAGTTCTGAGAGGGGGGGGCTCCAAGATTTTGTGCCCAGGGGCCTCTGCATCCTAAATCTGTGCCTGCCCCCATGTGAGAGTGATGTAATGCCCCCCCATGTGAGAGTGATGTAATGCCCCCCCCATGTGAGAGTGATGTAATGCCCCCCCATGTGAGAGTGATGTAATGGCCCCCATGTGAGAGTGATGTAATGCCCCCCCTCATGTGAGAGTGATGTAATGCCCCCCCACTCATGTGAGAGTGATGTAATGCCCCCCCATGTGAGAGTGATGTAATGCCCCCCCCTCATGTGAGAGTGATGTAATGCCCCCATGTGAGAGTGATGTAATGCCCCCCCCTCACGTGAGAGTGATGTAATGCCCCCCCACGTGAGAGTGATGTAATGCCCCCCCCTCATGTGAGAGTGATGTAATGCCCCCCCATGTGAGAGTGATGTAATGCCCCCCCCTCATGTGATAGTGATGTAATGCCCCCCCCATGTGAGAGTGATGTAATGCACCCCCATGTGAGAGTGATGTAATGCCCCCCCATGTGAGAGTGATGTAATGCCCCCCTCATGTGAGAGTGATGTAATGCCCCCCATGTGAGAGTGATGTAATGCCCCCCCCTGTGAGAGTGATGTAATGCCCCCCCACTCATGTGAGAGTGATGTAATGCCCCCCATGTGAGAGTGATGTAATGCCCCCCTCATGTGAGAGTGATGTAATGCCCCCCATGTGAGAGTGATGTAATGCCCCCCCCATGTGAGAGTGATGTAATGCCCCCCCCGTGAGAGTGATGTAATGCCCCCCCCCATGTGAGAGTGATGTAATGCCCCCCCCATGTGATAGTGATGTAATGCCCCCCCTCATGTGAGAGTGATGTAATGCCCCCCATGTGAGAGTGATGTAATGCCCCCCATGTGAGAGTGATGTAATGCCCCCCCCCATGTGAGAGTGATGTAATGCCCCCCATGTGAGAGTGATGTAATGCCCCCTCATGTGAGAGTGATGTAATGCCCCCCCCACTCATGTGAGAGTGATGTAATGCCCCCCATGTGAGAGTGATGTAATGCCCCCCCCCCTCATGTGAGAGTGATGTAATGCCCCCCCATGTGAGAGTGATGTAATGCCCCCCCGTGAGAGAGTGATGTAATGCCCCCCACGTGAGAGTGATGTAATGCCCCCCCATGTGAGAGTGATGTAATGCCCCCCCCTCATGTGATAGTGATGTAATGCCCCCCCCTCATGTGAGAGTGATGTAATGCACCCCCATGTGAGAGTGATGTAATGCCCCCCCATGTGAGAGTGATGTAATGCCCCCCCTCATGTGATAGTGATGTAATGCCCCCCCCTCATGTGATAGTGATGTAATGCCCCCCCTCATGTGATAGTGATGTAATGCCCCCCCATGTGAGAGTGATGTAATGCCCCCCCCATGTGAGAGTGATGTAATGCCCCCCCATGTGAGAGTGATGTAATGCCCCCCCTTATGTGATAGTGATGTAATGCCCCCCCATGTGAGAGTGATGTAATGCCCCCCCCTCATGTGAGAGTGATGTAATGCCCCCCCCATGTGAGAGTGATGTAATGCCCCCCATGTGAGAGTGATGTGATGTAATGCCCCCCCCCATGTGAGAGTGATGTGATGTAATGCCCCCCCCATGTGAGAGTGATGTAATGCCCCCCATGTGAGAGTGATGTAATGCCCCCCCATGTGAGAGTGATGTAATGCCCCCCCCTCATGTGAGAGTGATGTAATGCCCCCCCACTCATGTGAGAGTGATGTAATGCCCCCCCATGTGAGAGTGATGTAATGCCCCCCCTCATGTGAGAGTGATGTAATGCCCCCCCCATGTGAGAGTGATGTAATGCCCCCCCTCACGTGAGAGTGATGTAATGCCCCCCCGTGTGAGTGATGTAATGCCCCCCCTC
>NC_041354.1:547403-595301 GCF_004354835.1 Perca flavescens | reverse complement strand
TATTAAAGATAGAGTATTTATTGATGAATAAATCACACTTAAAGAGCTTTGTTGGGACGGAAATGAAGAAGGCATAACATTTGAGATTAAATGAACAGTCTGGACTTTTGGTGATAGCCAATATAAAATCCTTTTGTTTTAATTCAAACAAGTGAATCAGGAATCAAAGTCACATAATATTAAAATATAAAGGATTTCTAGAACTCAGCCACAATTCAAATATCATGCTTTATGATGTGTGATAATAAATAAAAAAAATACATTGGAAACATTCAAAGATTTTATGAATTTGGTCCGAGAAGGATGAGAAGGACTGTTTAAACTAAATGAAGCTTAAAGTTTAGAGAAATATCTCAAATTAAAGACAGTAAAACAGTAACTTGATCTGACCTGAGGGTCTCCAGTTTGCAGTGTGGACTCTTCAGTCCAACAGAGATCAGCTGCACTCCTGAATCCTGCAGGTTGTTGTTACTGATGTCCAGCTCTCTCAGACTAGAGGACTGGGAGCTGAGAACTGAGGACAGAGCTTCACAGCTTCTCTCTGACAGATTACAGACACTCAGTCTGGAGAGACAACAGGAACAAAATGAAATCAAGTTTCAAGAAAGTTATTAAAGATAGAGTATTTATTGATGAATAAATCACACTTAAAGAGCTTTGTTGGGACGGAAATGAAGAAGGCATAACATTTGAGATTAAATGAACAGTCTGGACTTTTGGTGATAGCCAATATAAAATCCTTTTTGTTTTAATTCAAACAAGTGAATCAGGAATCAAAGTCACATAATATTAAAATATAAAGGATTTCTAGAACTCAGCCACAATTCAAATATCATGCTTTATGATGTGTGATAATAAATAAAAAAAATACATTGGAAACATTCAAAGATTTTATGAATTTGGTCCGAGAAGGATGAGAAGGACTGTTTAAACTAAATGAAGCTTAAAGTTTAGAGAAATATCTCAAATTAAAGACAGTAAAACAGTAACTTGATCTGACCTGAGGGTCTCCAGTTTGCAGTTTGGACTCTTCAGTCCAACAGAGATCAGTTGCACTCCTGAATCCTGCAGGTTGTTGTTACTGATGTCCAGCTCTCTTAGACTAGAGGACTGGGAGCTGAGAACTGAGGACAGAGCTTCACAGCTTCTCTCTGACAGATTACAGCCACTCAGTCTGGAGAGACAACAGGAAGGAAACAAGTTATTTATATTTAACTCCTGTCGAAAGATATCAGAGTATGTATTGATGAATAAATCACACTTACAGAGCTTTTTTGGATGCTTTGACCACTGTCAGCAGCCTCAGAAGAGCCTCCTCTGAAGCAGAGTATTTCTTCAGGTCAAACACGTCCAGATCTTCTTCTGATGACAGTAAGATGAAGACCAGAGCTGACCACTGAGCAGGAGACAGATTATCTGTGGAGAGACTACCTGATTTCAGGTACTGTTGGATCTCCTTCACTAGAGAACGATCATTCAGTTCATTCAGACAGTGGAACAGATTGATGCTTCTCTCTGCAGACTGATTCTCACTGATCTTTTTCTTAATGTACTCGACTGTTTCCTGATTGGTCACTGAGCTACTTCCTGTCTGTGTCATCAGGCCTCGTAGGAGATTCTGATTGGTCCGCAGTGAAAGACCCAGGAGGAAGCGGAGGAACAAGTCCAGATGTCCATTTAGACTCTGTAAGGCCTCGTCCACAGCACTCTGGTAGAACTGTGTCCCTGCAGATTCAGGGTACATTGTTTGTCCCTGGTAGAAGTGTGTCTCTGCTGGTTTAGGGTACATTGTTTGTCCCTGGTAGAAAACTGTCTCTGCTGGTTGAGGGTAGATTGTTTGTCCCTGGTAGAAGTGTGTCTCTGCTGGTTTAGGGTACATTGTTTGTCCCTGGTAGAATTGTTTGTCCCTGGTAGAAGTGTGTCTCTGCTGGTTTAGGGTACATTGTTTGTCCCTGGTAGAAGTGTGTCTCTGCTGGTTTAGGGTACATTGTTTGTCCCTGGTAGAACTGTGTCTGTGCCGGTTGAGGGTAAATTGTTTGTCCCTGGTAGAAGTCTGTCTCTGCTGGTTGAGGGTAGATTGTTCGTCCCTGGTAGATACGTGTCTCAGCAGGTTTATGGATTGTAAGTCCCTGGTAGATCTGTGTTGATGGTGTTTGTTTTCCTGACAGCAGGTTGACTCCAGAGTTGGTGAATGTCAGATGGACATGAAGAGCAGCCAGAAACTCCTGCACACTCAGATGGACGAAGCAGAACACCTTGTCCTGGTACAGTCCTCTCTCCTCTTTAAAGATCTGTGTGAACACTCCTGAGTACACTGAGGCTGCTGTGATGTCGATGCCACACTCTGTCAGGTCTGAGTCATAGAAGATCAGGTTGCCTTTCTGCAGCTGCTCAAAAGCCAGTTTTCCCAGAGACTCCATCATCTTCCTGCTCTCTGGACTCCAGTGTGGATCTGTCTCAGCTCCTCCATCATACTTGATGTTCTTCACTTTGGACTGAACCACCAGGAAGTGGATGTACATCTCAGTCAGGGTCTTGGGCATCTCTCCTCCCTCTCTGGTCTTCAACATGTCCTCCAGAACTGTAGCAGTGATCCAGCAGAATACCGGGATGTGACACATGATGTGGAGGCTTCGTGATGTCTTGATGTGGGAGATGATTCTGCTGGCCTGCTCCTCATCTCTGAATCTCTTCCTGAAGTACTCCTCCTTCTGTGGGTCAGTGAACCCTCTGACCTCTGTCACCATGTCAACACATCCAGGAGGGATCTGATTGGCTGCTGCAGGTCGTGTGGTTATCCAGAGGCGAGCAGAGGGAAGCAGATTCCCCCTGATGAGGTTTGTCAGCAGCACATCCACTGAGGAGGACTCTGTAACATCAGTCAGGATCTCAGTGTTGAGGAAGTCCAGAGGAAGTCGACACTCATCCAGACCGTCAAAGATGAACACAACCGGGAACTCTTCAAACCTGCAGATTCCTGCTTCTTTGGTTTCACTAAAGAAGTAATTAACAAGTTCCACCAAGCTGTACTTTCTCTCTTTCAGCACATTCAGCTCTCTGAAGGTGAATGGAAATGTGAACTGGATGTCCTGGTTGGCTTTGTCTTCAGCCCAGTCCAGAGTGAACTTCTGTGTTAAGACTGTTTTCCCGATGCCAGCCACTCCTTTTGTCATCACTGTTCTGATTGGTTTATCTCTTCCAGGTGGGACTTTAAAGATGTCTTCTTGTCCGATTGTTGTTTCTAGTCTGTCTGGTTTCCTGGATGCTGTTTCAATCTGTCTGACCTCATGTTCATCATTGACCTCTGCAGTCCCTCCCTTTGTGATGTAGATCTCTGTGAACATCTGATTCAGAAAGGTTTGGTTTCCTGCTTTAGCAATCCCCTCAACCACACGCTGGAACTTCTTGTTTAGGTTAGATTTGAGTTTACGCTTACAAACTCCTGATGGACTTCCTGAATTAATACATAACAAAAAGATCATGAATTAATTTTGTAAAGAAAACAGGAACATACTTTGAGACAGTATTAAATGTCCCATTAGTCCAGCACGTTAAATCTTTAGAGAAATCCTCTTACTGCTCTGCAGATGGTCAGCCAGGTCGTCCTGCTTCATTCTCTTCAGGAAGTGCAGTGTGATCTTCAGAAATGCCTCTCTGCTCCTCCTCTGCTCTTCATCCTCACCCTCCCTCTGACTCTTTGAGCATTCTGGGTAATCTGGACTCAGAACCTTCTGGATCTTCTTCAGCTCGTTCTTCACAAAAGTGACGATGTTCTCCTCGAGCAGCTGGAACAGAAGATTATATGAATGACACAATCAAACTGAAATCATGGAAGCAAACATCAGATACTTGTTGGACAGACTGACAACCCACTGGTCTGAAAAGTGCAGCATGGAGACAATTGTAAATAGCATAGATGTAGAATGTACATGTACAGACCATAAATATGGAGTCCAGGTGTGTTTGATGCTGCTGGGCAGACTGACCACTGGGAACCTCTGAGCTCTCCTGGTCCACTCTGTCGAGGAATCAGGAAGAATTAGCTCACATCATGTCTGTCCACACAGAGACAAACACAAGGTAAAGGTCATTTGACTTAAAGTGTTGATTACAACATTGAATCAGATGGTTTTCCCTGACATTAAATTGTTGGTGGTACTACTGATCCCACTGTGAATCAACAGAAAGGGCTACAACATGGTCGGCCTAAAGGACTCCTGAAACAGCAGACTAGCATCATGATGCCAGGAGGTCTGCAGCTTCTGTGGTCATGGAGCAAACATTTGGACGTGCTGAACATTTCAGTGCCTGTGTAGATACTCTCGGTACTTTAGGTTCCCAAATTCGTCCTTTTACCAGAAATCTGGGAGTGATTTTTGACAGTGCTTTTAAATTTGACAAACAGATTAGTTCTGTTGTTAAAACTAGCTTCTTCCAGCTGAGACTTTTGGCTAAGGTCAAGCCTTACCTGCTACGTAAAGACTTTGAAAGAGTCATGCATGCATTTATTATGTCCCGTTTAGACTACTGTAACTCACTGTATCTTGGATTTGATCAGTCATCCCTTCAAATCGGTTACAGTTAGCCCACCTACCAGCAGCTCGACTTTTAACCGGGACTAAAAAGCGTGATCATATTACACCGGTTTTGGCCACGCTCCACTGGCTTCCTGTTTGTTTCAGGATTGAATTTAAAATTGTATTAATTGTTGTCTTCGCCTTCTTATTTATCAGAGCTCCTACATGTCCACACACCAGTCAGAGCACTGAGGTCGTCCAATCAGATGCTCCTCGATGTGCCCAGATCCAGGTTAAGAACCAAAGGTGAGCGAGCCTTTTCAGTGGCTGCTCCAAACCTCTGGAATAGTTTACCTGTTCATGTAAGAACAGCTCGGACCACTGAAACATTCAAGTCCATGCTTAAGACCCACTATTTTTCATTGGCTTTCAATTCAAGTTGAGCTTGGATATCTTGACAGTATTGACCTTATTCTTTTTCTACTGTCAGTTATTTTGTATTGTACATCGTGCCTTGTTTGTGTTTATTGTTTCGTTGCGTTTTGGAGCATGTTAAGCACTTTGGTCAACTGAGGTTGTTTTTAAACGTGCTATATAAATAAAATTGAATTGAAAAAATTGAATTTGTAGGTAGAAGGAGTTTGGTGAGTCAACGGTGAAAAACCTTCTGTTGGCCTTGAAACGATTTTAGTAAACCATCAGCTGACTCAGGAGGGGGAAGCAGAGCTTAGGCCTGTTTGTATAGGAGAACCTCCCCTGGAATGAGGATACTGTTGGATGGGGGTTCAATTTTTTTGCTTCCCCTTATTGACTTCTGATTTGACATCCAACTGGCAAACCCACATCCAACATTTGGGAAGAATTTTGCATTTTGACCAATTTGTGTCAGGAGACGTGGGGGAAATAAAATCTGGTCATGAACCCACTCAGTGAAACTTGGCCTTAAGTGTCGAGACTCAAATGGCAGAAGTCTTCTCATGGCCAATAGTGTCCTGACCCAGGTGACACAAACACTTACCAAGGGTTGCTGGTTCTCAGGGGGGGGGGGGGTGTGCAGATGAAGTTACCCTGGAAGGGGCACTGGTATTCCCAGTTGGAGAAGAACCTTTTGGAAGATTTTTGCCATTCATGAATTTTAGCCTACTCTATGGCTATGGGAGATTTAAAATGATTTTTAATGGGGCTAAAACACCAGATAATATTGGACCAAAACAGGTGCAATATTAAATTGAGATCTACAGTTGAAGACTGGTCTTACTGGACAGCATTCAGATGTGAGAATATAAATATATGTGAAGAAGAAAGATGCTGAACATAAATTTCAAAACTTCTCTGGATAAAATTATTAACAGCTTACCTCTTTTCAGCAGAGGGTTGTTGACCTTTAAAGTCAATCATACGTCCATTTGACCGGTGACTCTTGAAGGACACACAGCTGGGTTCAGGTTCAGCAGAGTCTGGTCTTTGATGGATCCTGTTACACAGAAAGTAAGAAAACAAGTGAATGCAACATCTGTGTTATTTTCATACACAGTGAAATACAGACAAACTTTCACACCATTTAGCTGTCAGCTTTTTAACCGTGTTTACTCCAGCTGCCAAGTGTAGTGTTATTTAGCTAACGGTAGGCTAACGTTACCTGCTGCCAAGTGTAGTGTTAACTAGCTAACGGTAGGCTAACGTTACCTGCTGCCAAGTGTAGTGTTAACTAGCTAACGGTAGGCTAACGTTACCTGCTGCCAAGTGTAGTGTTAACTAGCTAACGGTAGGCTAACGTTACCTGCTGCCAAGTGTAGTGTTAACTAGCTAACGGTAGGCTAACGTTACCTGCTGCCAAGTGTAGTGTTAACCAGCTAACGGTAGGCTAATGTACCTGCTGCCAAGTGTAGTGTTAACTAGCTAACGGTAGGCTAACGTTACCTGCTGCCAAGTGTAGTGTTAACTAGCTAACGGTAGGCTAAACAGGTGTAGTGTTACCTGCTGCCAAGTGTAGTGTTAACTAGCTAACGGTAGGCTAACGTTACCTGCTGTCAGGTGTAGTGTTAACTAGCTAACGGTAGGCTAACGTTACCTGCTGTCAGGTGTAGTGTTAACTAGCTAACGGTAGGCTAACGTTACCTGCTGCCAAGTGTAGTATTAACTAGCTAACGGTAGGCTAACGTTACCTGCTGCTAAGTGTAGTGTTAAATAGCTAACGGTAGGCTAATGTTACCTGCTGCTAAGTGTAGTATTAACTAGCGTCACATGCAGCGATGTTTCGGTTGCCTCTAACGTCCGTTTAGGCATTTAAGTAGAACCGAAATCCGCGTTGCTATTCTGTCCGGTAGATAATGGTCATTAAGGCACCGGTGCCGTAACAGCTGAATATTCTATCTCACAATGAAAAAGTAGTATCAGTTTTTATTTTATGCAAAACCTTTTAGTCTAGTCTTTTTTGTCAACAATAATGCTGTTAGTTTAGTCTTAGTCAGCGTTTTTTTTTTTGGACATTGGTGCATTTTCGTTATCGTCTCGTCTTAGTCATGGAAAAAAATGTTGTTGAGAAACATCTCGTCTGACGAAATTAATACTAAGGGTTGGAAATTCACTTTTTATTATTCAGACACAAAAACAGCTGGAGATACAAGCAGTAACTAAAACAAGATTAACACAAAGAAGTTCAATAAAATATACAAAAAACTGGGTTAAAAAGCTAAAACACCAGAAAATATACCTGACCAAACCAGACCCAATATTTACCTAAAGTCAAGAGCTGAAGACTGGTTTAACTGGACAACTTTCAGATGTGAGAATATAAATGGATGTGAAGAAGAAAGATGCTGAAAATAAACTCCAAAAACTTCTCTGGATACATAAAAGTTAAAACATGAATCAGTAATATTATAATATTAACAGCTTACCTCTTTTCAGCAGAGGGTTGTTGACCTTGAAAGTCAATCATACTTCCTTTTGACCAGTCACTCTTGAAGGACACACAGCTGGGTTCAGGTTCAGGTTCAGTTTTAGCTTTAGGTCCTGACCCAGGTGACACAAACACTTACCTACTTACCACTTAGCCTACTCTATGGCTATGGGAGATTTAAAATGATTTTTAATGGGGCTAAAACACCAGATAATATTGGACCAAAACAGGTGCAATATTAAATTGAGATCTACAGTTGAAGACTGGTCTTACTGGACAGCATTCAGATGTGAGAATATAAATATATGTGAAGAAGAAAGATGCTGAACATAAATTTCAAAACTTCTCTGGATAAAATTATTAACAGCTTACCTCTTTTCAGCAGAGGGTTGTTGACCTTTAAAGTCAATCATACGTCCATTTGACCGGTGACTCTTGAAGGACACACAGCTGGGTTCAGGTTCAGCAGAGTCTGGTCTTTGATGGATCCTGTTACACAGAAAGTAAGAAAACAAGTGAATGCAACATCTGTGTTATTTTCATACACAGTGAAATACAGACAAACTTTCACACCATTTAGCTGTCAGCTTTTTAACCGTGTTTACTCCAGCTGCTAGCTAACGGTAGGCTAACGTTACCTGCTGCCAAGTGTAGTGTTATTTAGCTAACGGTAGGCTAACGTTGCCTGCTGCCAAGTGTAGTGTTAACTAGCTAACGGTAGGCTAACGTTACCTGCTGCCAAGTGTAGTGTTAACTAGCTAACGGTAGGCTAACGTTACCTGCTGCCAAGTGTAGTGTTAACTAGCTAACGGTAGGCTAACGTTACCTGCTGCCAAGTGTAGTGTTATTTAGCTAACGGTAGGCTAACGTTACCTGCTGCCAAGTGTAGTGTTAACTAGCTAACGGTAGGCTAACGTTACCTGCTGCCAAGTGTAGTGTTAACTAGCTAACGGTAGGCTAACGTTACCTGCTGCCAAGTGTAGTGTTAACTAGCTAACGGTAGGCTAACGTTACCTGCTGCCAAGTGTAGTGTTAACTAGCTAACGGTAGGCTAACGTTACCTGCTGCCAAGTGTAGTGTTAACTAGCTAACGGTAGGCTAACGTTACCTGCTGTCAGGTGTAGTGTTAACTAGCTAACGGTAGGCTAACGTTACCTGCTGTCAGGTGTAGTGTTAACTAGCTAACGGTAGGCTAACGTTACCTGCTGCCAAGTGTAGTATTAACTAGCTAACGGTAGGCTAACGTTACCTGCTGCTAAGTGTAGTGTTAAATAGCTAACGGTAGGCTAATGTTACCTGCTGCTAAGTGTAGTATTAACTAGCGTCACATGCAGCGATGTTTCGGTTGCCTCTAACGTCCGTTTAGGCATTTAAGTAGAAGCGAAATCCGCGTTGCTATTCTGTCCGGTAGATAATGGTCATTAAGGCACCGGTGCCGTAACAGCTGAATATTCTATCTCACAATGAAAAAGTAGTATCAGTTTTTATTTTATGCAAAACCTTTTAGTCTAGTCTTTTTTTGTCAACAATAATGCTGTTAGTTTAGTCTTAGTCAGCGTTTTTGGACATTGGTGCATTTTCGTTATCGTCTCGTCTTAGTCATGGAAAAAAATGTTGTTGAGAAACATCTAGTCTGACGAAATTAATACTAAGGGTTGGAAATTCACTTTTTATTATTCAGACACAAAAACAGCTGGAGATACAAGCAGTAACTAAAACAAGATTAACACAAAGAAGTTCAATAAAATATACAAAAAACTGGGTTAAAAAGCTAAAACACCAGAAAATATATTGGACCAAACCAGACCCAATATTTACCTAAAGTCAAGAGTTGAAGACTGGTTTAACTGGACAACTTTCAGATGTGAGTATATAAATATATGTGAAGTAGAAAGATGCTGAAAATAAACTCCAAAAACTTCTCTGGATACATAAAAGTTAAAACATGAATCAGTAATATTATAATATTAACAGCTTACCTCTTTTCAGCAGAGGGTTGTTGACCTTGAAAGTCAATCATACGTCCTTTTGACCAGTCACTCTTGAAGGACACACAGCTGGGTTCAGGTTCAGGTTCAGTTTTAGCTTCAGGATAAGTTTCACATTCAGGTCCAGGTCCAGCAGGGTCTGGTCTCTGATTGGTACTGATAGAAATACACATTTATTGAGGGTCATGTTCAGTAGTCTCTTATAGTCAGACCCTCCTCCACAGCTCTGTGGAGGAAGGTCTGACTAGTCCACACAGCATTCCTGGATGGGAGTAAAACATGATCTGGTTTATTGGCATTTCTCTAAACCAATCACAATCATCGTGGGCGGGGCTAAGCTCCGTACGGAGCCACGGTGCCTCTGCTAAATAGTCTCAGGAAGGAACTGGTTTTGGTGGAACATGTGGACCTTCAGAAGTAGTTTTAGTCGTGGAACAGAAAACTCTGATTGGACCGATAGTCTAGCTAGCTGTTAGACAGACAGACAGACAGACAGACAGACAGACAGACAGACAGACAGACAGACAGATAGTCTAGCTAGCTGTTAGACAGACAGACAGACAGATAGTCTAGCTAGCTGTTAGACAGACGGAAAGACAGACAGATAGTCTAGCTAGCTGTTAGACAGACAGACAGACAGTCTAGCTAGCTGTTAGACAGACAGACAGACAGACAGACAGATAGTCTAGCTAGCTGTTAGACAGACAGACAGACAGACAGATAGTCTAGCTAGCTGGTAGACAGACAGACAGACAGTCTAGCTAGCTGTTAGACAGACAGACAGACTGATAGTCTAGCTAGCTGTTAGACAGACAGACAGACAGACAGACAGTCTAGCTAGCTGATAGACAGACAGACAGACAGACAGACAGACACACAGTTAACCATAGTCCTCACCAATCCACCAGAGGTTAGAACGCCATCACAGAGACAGAGGAAAGGGACAGATATATGGCCAAAGATGGGGGACATCTGGCCAAAGATGGGGGACATCCGGCCAAAGATGGGGGACATCTGGCCAAAGATGGGGGACATCTGGCCAAAGATGGGGGACATCTGGCCAAAGATGGGGGACATCCAGCCAAAGATGGGGGACATCTGGCCAAAGATGGGGGACATCCAGCCAAAGATGGGGGACATCTGGCCAAAGATGGGGGACATCCGGCAGAAACGGAGCAATCCCAGAAATGAAAGTTGTAACAAATGTTTTGTTGCTGATGGTATAAAGTAAATGAAACCATTTATACCACCTCAGGTTGCTGCTTACTTGTGGTGATCTGGCAATGAGAGACTAACAAATACCAAAAGGAGACATAAGAAAGGAAAGTTGACAGTAATACATTCTGGTGAATTTGGGGATGTTTTTATGAAACTAATAATAAAGGTGATTGTACACCGGTGGGTGCGTTTCCCAGGTAACAGCGGGGCACAGAGCAGCAGACAGACGGGGATATACGAGAAGGGTCAGACCACCTCAGAATAGGGGTGTCACGATTCTCCAAATCCTCGATTTGATTACATTTTAGATTCGAAGGTCACGATTTGATTCTTGATTTTTACTCTTTATTTTTAAAGCACAGGTTGCTATGCTATTTTTAGACTAGACTTGTATATTATATAATATCTGACCTTTGTTCGCAATGTACCACATTACAAATTCAAATTTAAAACATTTATTAACAACATAATGTAACAATTCCATATCTTCAGTCAACTGGAAACTTGACAATTTGTCAATAAAGTAAAAAAAAAAGTTTACCGACAATCCTGAGATCGCTTCGCACCACACAATTTGGTGTTTGAAGCCCCCAACGTTGTCTTCCAGGCAGCGCTGCCTGGAAGGCTAAGTTTGGGGTTAAAACACCATCGAGCCAGCACAGCAGCTTAGCATATCAGCTGCTCTGTTTAGGCGGTAAAACTGAATGAAGCTGTAAGCAGAAGGAAAATCTGCTAGCTGCTAGGCTAACGTGCAACTGTAAACACACAGAGTATGGTACACACACATAGCAGTGCTGTCAACATTACTCCAAAATACTTCCACACACTTGAGTGAAAGAGGGGGCTCATGTTCTGGCGATGGGTCTGCAGTTGCCATGGTAACTTCTGAGTTACGGGAGGTCGACTGACTCGCAGTACTTCAACACGTGTGTTTTTTTCCCGCTTGACAAGCCGATCAGACGTAACATGGGGACGTGGCAGTATCGACGATTCCATTTTTTTATTCAATATTCAAGATTGTGACTGAATTTTGATTTTGATTTAAAATTGAAATCGTGACACCTTTACCTCAGCATGTGCTCTGATTGGTCAGATCTCAATGATTCACACCTCTACCTAAAGCTTTCCACTTGTGATCTGATCCCTCAGATCAGATTTTAATACCAGGTGAAAACAGGGCCATAGATATCCCAGAGTTCACCTGGATGACCCTCTACAAGAAGACCACACACCCAATGAGACAACACTACTTCTGGTTTGTTGGAGGTTTCACAACAACTCACCTCTGTCTTCGGCTCTTTATTTTAATATGTTCCTCCCCTTCCTTCTGTCTTCCCCTCTTCCTTCTCCTCTCCTCCATTTTAGTTGGCCTGTCCCTTACAGGTCACCTCCTTCTTTAAAGTAGTGGTGTCTCCATGGACCGGTCACTCTTCATAGACACTCAGCTGGGTCCAGGTCCAGGTCCAGGTTCAGCAGGGTCTGGTCTCTGATGGGTCCTGGTAGAAAGAGAGGAAGACCACTTTTTAATCTCCAGAACCAGAAGCTGCTGGAGAAACTAGAAGCTATCAAGCAGAAAATAAAGTCTGAATCTCTTCACTGAATGATTTCTGCTCTCTGCTCATCCTGCTCTGTCATTCATTCTCTTTCTGGGAGAACAGGGACACTGGAAAGACTCCAGGACTAATGTCATCTTTCTGTCCTCTAATGGAGACAAGACTCCAGGACTAATGTCATCTTTCTGTCCTCTAGTGGAGACAAGACTCCAGGACTAATGTCATCTTTCTGTCCTCTAATGGAGACAAGACACCAGGACTAATGTCATCTTTCTGTCCTCTAATGGAGACAAGACTCAAGGACTAATGTCATCTTTCTGTCCTCTAATGGAGACAAGACTCAAGGACTAATGTCATCTTTCTGTCCTAGGTTATTTTATGATTTTATTGTTCAGTGTGTCTCATCATTAACCAGTCTGACTCAAAGTTAAAGGTTGGATCTGACTTCTTTTGACTGTAACTGAGTATATTCACCAGTTATTCCTCCCCCAGCAAAATATAAGGTCTAAAACCATTGAGGGGTCCTCTCCCTGTTGTTACATGAATGTACAGTAGTCTACAACACTACATAGTTACTGGTCCAGTGAACTAAGACTATGATTAGGGAGGATGTTACAATTATAAAAACTTATAAGTGTTCAATCCTCCCAAATGATAGTCCCAGTTCACTGGAGAGAACACACATTGTGTGCTAAAAATGTCAAATTAAATGCACATGAAAGAGGAACATACATGATCCTTTGTTAAAGAATACTAAAAGAAATAAATCATCTAAAATAATTAAAGATGTATTGTCTGTTGTTGTTAGAACCAATGACATGTGTACAGGACTTTATAGATTATCCTTCATCACTAACTTTAATTCAAACACAGGGCTCTCAATTGTCATGCATTGAGTGTGACAGTCACTCATTTCGGTCTTTTGTCACGCACTCCCACCACACATTGTATTTCTCACGCGTAAAAATTATTTATAATAAATTGAATATGCCGCAGCGCCCAGAATTTCTCTGCCCGCGCTGCTCTCACTATAGACCCGGTAGGAATCAAGCGTGTCTAGGCCATTTTACAGTTGTGCGGAGGCTCCATGCAGAGCTCTTGCAGAAGCCCAAGTGGCCTGATGTTTATGCTTGTGCGCTGGTGTGTGCGTCGAGCCGCGTGTGCGTGTGTGTGTGTGTGTGTTAGAGGGAAAAGTGAGAGTACTGACTCTAGAATCATATAGTGAGAGAAACAAAGTGTCTCTCCTGTTCTTTCTGACCAGGGTGCAGAGGCGCGGGAAGTCATTTTCAGCAGGGGGTGCGGGGTGCTGTCGGGGGGGGTGAGCAGAACGACTCCACCTCTGCCTCCCCCCCCTCCATGAAGTACGCTACATACGGTGCGAACTAAATGGCCACTAAATCACATGCCAATCACTACTGGTCAAAAGATTCCTTTGCAGCGGCCCGGGTTTAAATCCGACCTGCGGCCCTTTGCTGCGTGTCATTCCCTCTCTCTCTCCCCCTTTCCTCTCTATCCACTGTCACTATCGAATAAAACATAAAAAAAAGATGAATGACTAGTCCAGCTGAGCAGGCATCAAGTATGCCTTTCCAGTTCAATAAACCAAGTACTGCCATCTGACTCACACATCACAAGACAATGTTACAATTAATTAAATTATACCAAAGCGTTGTATGGCTCAAGACTATGGCGATATAGTATTCACTAAAAATCACCCAAGCAGAAAGCACAATAGTAATTCTGAAACGTGATTGACTGAAGATACAACAATGCCATCACACAACACAGCTGAGTGCAGGTTGTAAAATAACAGTCACTTAGTCAGCTGCTACTTCACAAACTGCAAAAGCCAACATATAGGCTACTGCACTTGACCACTAAGTCTCATACAGGCCTATAGCAGCATCACAAAATTATGATGCAATACGTCTGATATGCATGGCATTTCAATAAACTAAACAAAATATGTACATTATCTGGTCACACGGTCACAACAGATTATATTAGCCTACTCAATTTACAGATAGCATAATAGCTCTTACCTTTAGTAGTTCTAATTTCTTGTCTTTTTTTCTTCGCAAAGTCGCAGATCAAATCCTCAAAGTCCAGCTCCCTCAGCAGCTCGCTAAACCCTACTACACAAAGCGCTGCTGTGTGTTGGGAGCACTTTACAGGCAACGCAACAAATGTCTCCGTGGACAGTGAATGTGTGTGGATAGAGATCCACTCCCGTGGTACCGTTTCACCGTTGTGAAGGTGTCGGGTCAGTGCCTCGTTAGTGAGAGAGCGGGTCTTTCTGCCGCCAGCCTCGTCCCCCCTCCGAGATGCTGGACATTTAGCCGCCCGATTCTGAAAGGCTAATATCCCTCTGGGTATAACTTCCTCCCGGACGGTCTCTGTAATCGGTCCCCGTAGTGAAGGCTCTTCAGAGATGATGGTACCTGAGGGCCCTTGTTCTGTAATGCTGATGACCGGCCTCATCTCTGTCTTTTTCCACAACACCTTCGCTAAAGTTAACGTTAGCCACCGTTAGCTGTGGCTGAGTGTAGCTGTAGAAGGCAGCGATTCTTCCAAGCTAACGTTGGCTAGCTCCTCGACATCCTCCTCTTCGTCATTCCCAGCTCTTTTAAAAAGCTATTTATTCGCGGGAAATTTTTATAGCAGCCGCTTTCTCTCTCTTTTCCACACTTTCACTCGCTGATGCAACCCAATCTGACCGGGGATCAGTTACTAATTAATTCCACTCTTTCAATCTCAACGCGTTCTTAGAAAGCTGATCTTGGATCAGTGCGATGTAAACAACCTGCTCTATGCCCACCCACCTTAATCTTTATCTTTTAAACAACTTGTATTTTATTCTGATTGGATAATTATCACCATAACGATTAATGCCCATTGGGTAATACGGGCTTGATCGCAGTTTGCCAACAAGGGGTGCTGCCACCAACAGGGGGTGCTGCAGCTACTCCAGCACCCCTACTTCCCGCACCTATGCCAGGGTGGGAAATCTGTAGCAGGAAAAGTTAACCCTCTCCTTGATTTCATGTTGTTTATGGAGAAATAGAACCAGGAAATGAGTCGGTGGAAATGCAACGCTACCAAGCCACGGCAGAGCGACGAGCGTCGCCGCGACGTGTAGTTACATTTTCGAGAGGCCGGACCCTACACCGTAGCCTGACGTGTTGTGCGTCGATTCGATGCACAACTATAAAAAGGCCTTTAAGTCGAGCCTGCCACTTATCAGCCAATCAAAAAAAAAGAAAGGGGCTACACAATAGCCAATCAGAAAATAGCACTATTTTATCTGGGTAAGATTTAACGCAACAACCAATGAAAAAAAAGCAAAGAGCAGCGTACAGCCACTTCCCTAAACTGTCTCATTCAGAGACCCAAACGGGGCTCTCTGTCGGTCAGGAGGTCTGAGATCTACCGTATCAGCAGAGATATCACGTAATGCACAGCAGATTATGGTGCAGGTAGATTATTTTCTGAAATATTTTGACTATTATAAAACTTTATTTTTCTCAAAGTATCACGACTCCTCCAAAACTCAGATAACATAGATATATTTTGAATGTGCACAAAGTTTTGGACATGAGCAGAAATCTTGCTCAAACAAATCTGAAACATTACAGTCCAGGGCTTTATTAATTAATTAAAATGAATTAATTTACCATTGATGTGAATAATTGTCATGTGCACAATTAAGGAGGTTACTTCCTCAGCAAAAGATGCAAAAGAAAAGGGAAGAGTAAATGATGCTAGGCTACATGTGTGCTGACTCAGATATAATTAGGAAAGCTGATCTACAGGAGAGTAAATAGATGAAAACAATACAGAATGTCTGAGAGCCTTACTGCCATATATTCCATTATGTTTTTATATTTGGATTATAATCTATGTTTACCTTTATATAAAGATTTCCAGCATAAATTGATTCAGAAAAAGGTATAAATAGGTGCATACAAATTCACCAGAATGCAGGAAATGAAGAGTTTAATGCTCAACATTTTCTGGTGGAGGACCCCAGACCCCCCATTATCATAAGTAACTATGCAGAAATTGAATAAATACTTTGTATTGGGTTGAATTGTCAGTGCCATGTGTCAAATCTTTTGTGTAAATCTGAGCAATTATTAATAATAACAAAACTCTTGACTGTCTTCAAAACTTGAGAGCCCTGCAAACACTTTTGCAACTGTCTCAGCCTTTTCTAATTACCTCAACAACTGCCCTAATATATTCACCAAACTTCTAACAAGCAGTTTTCATACAGCAGTGTAACAGTAACAGTGACTGTCACATGAATAATCATAAAAACAATGGTCACAACTTTAAATAATAACAGAGCTCTACTGAACACAATAGGGGAGGGAAGAGGACTAACAAGCCAACTCCAAAACATTCCCCCAAAGGTGGGGAATGGGCATGGGACCAGCTGCTCCATCCTGTAACAAGCCTTCAGCTACGGGAACATCGACGGAAATCTGAAAATCCTCGAGCCTTGGGAAGGAAGCCTCTGCAGCGAACCAAGCTAAAGAAAAACCGCAACGAGACTGTACGTTTGAAGCAGTTTCTAAACTCAAGTGACCCACCACCATAGCGACATGGAATGTGAATATATATATATATATATATAGTAACATATATAGTAACATTACAGTTAAATTACCTTCAGCTGGAGCTTCACATGAAGAGAAAGAACTGAGTCACAAACTGTAAAGTGAAAGTAAACTTTAAACAGGAAACAAGAGGAAATGTGCAGAGAGCTAACCCTAACCCTTTGAACAGGAAACAGGAAAGAGGCTCAGCATTACCACATCTAGTAACACACAGACTGCATCAGACGGAGCCAAAGCTCATTCTCGTCTCCCTCCTTCATTTTACAGTCAAAGGATGGCTAGAAGAGCTCCGGGTCAAAGGTCAATATGGAATGGATTAATACGCCTTATTGTTTCTCTCCTTAATTAATCAAAATTAACGCGTTACTGACACACACAATGTAAAAAATTGAATAATGCTCAAATTCCTTTGACTAGCTTTTAATTCCATAATATCAATGCATTGGGAACACTGCACTGTTGTGGTGTGGGGCTTAAAGGACCCAGGGATCAGGCAGGTAGGCAGGAAAAGGGTCACACACGAGGCAGGGTGCAAACCAACGAAGGAATCCAAAAACACAAGAAAAACACAAGGAGTCCCAAAAAGGCAGGCAACAGTCACATGACATGTTGAAAACTCACAGGATTTGTACTGACCAGGGAAAGCCCCAAACACACACAAACCGACAGGGCATGGACACGGACAGGAACAAAACGATCTGACAAGAGACAAAGGAAAACACAGGGGCTAAATAAACTAGGGAACGAGCAAACCAGGAACAGGTGAGACAACAGGTGAGACACATCAGGGAGGACAAGGTAATCAACAAAGGCGGGAAAACACAGAGAGTAAAGCTAGACATGACAAGACAGAAAACAGACTATCAAAATAAAACAGGAAGCAGAACATAAACAGGGAAATGCACGACAGAAAAACACACACCACTAAATATACACAGACCACAATACACAAAACAGGATACATCAACACAACAGGGAACAGGAATATACAGAATGAATATACAAACACAGGAAACCTACAGAAACCAATAATACAGGCAACAGAAATGAACAAACAGGTGACAGAAATGTCCATAGCCATTGGCCATCACACTGCACATTCAATTCTAAATCAAAACATGACCAAAACTGATTAACTTTGTGTTATACCTTTACAGAAAGTGAAGAAAAAGGAATATTAGGCTGTTCTTTACTAACTCAAACATTTACTGTATAAACTGAAACATGTCGCAAGGGTTTGCTTTACTTTGAATCACTGCACTAATATTTAGTTGCATAACCATTATTTGTGAGAACTGCTTCACATCTGTGTTGCATGGAGTCGACCTGTGGACAGGTATTCCAGCCCAGGACCATTGACCTACGGTCCACCATTCCTCTACATTACTGGGTTTGGCCTCAGAAACAGCATTTGTGATGTCCCCTATGGGATCGAGGTCTGGGGATTGGGCTGGCCACTCCATAACATCAATCTGGTTCATCTGGAACCAAGACTTTTCTTGCTTACTGGTGTGTTTTGGGTCATTGTCTTGTTGAAAGACCCATTTCAAAGACATTTCTTCTTCAGCATGAGGCAACATGACCTCTTCAAGTATTTTGATGTATTGAAACTGATCAATGATCCCTGGTATGTGATAAACAGGCCCAACACCACAGTATGAGAAACATCCCCAGAACATAACCATGCTTTACTGTCTTCATAGTACTGTGGCTTGAATTCAGTGCATGGGGGTCGTTGGACAAACTGTCTGTGGCCCCTAGACACAAAAAGAACAATTTTGCTGTCATCAGTCCACAGAAGTCTCCTTTGGCCAGTCAATGTGTCCTTTGGCAAATTTCAACCTATTCAGTACATGTCTTTTTTTCAGCAATGGGACTTTGCGGGGGCTTCTAGCTGATAGCTTAGCTTCAGATAGCCTTCTTCTGATCCTAACAGTACTCACAGGTAACTTTCAGTCTTCTTTGATGTTCCTGGAGCTGATCACTGGTTGGACCTTTGCCATTTGGGCTATTCTTGACCGTTTTTTCCCACGTCGTTCAGGCTCTGGATGCCATTTCAAGGCATTTGAAATCATTTTGGCTGAGCAGCCTATAACTTTCTGCACTTCTTTATATTTTTTTTTATAGTTTTCCCCTCTCCAATCAACTTTTTAATCAAAGTCTGCTGAGTATTTCAGTGTGAAATGCACTATAACCAGCATGCACAACATTAGCTTCCTTCCTTCCTTAAATGTGGGCCATAACTGATGCCTGTGTCTTCACAGAATCAATCAGCTCACTCAGTGAACACAACAATGCTATTATTTTGAACATACCCCTTTCAATTACAGATTACATTACACAGAATGAGCAGCATGCATGTCATGACTGTTGGTCTGTTGGTTTTCTATGACTCTACAACACTTACTAGTAAATTATTTGCCATGTAGAAATATCACTTCTACCAAAAACTTTGACTTATGAGGTTAGTGGTGTTGGACTGCTATTATTCTGAACACATCTAAGAAGACAGACATAATAATAAGACAGAAATAAAGGATCTATATGAGACAGAAATAAAGGATCTATATAAGACAGAAATAAGACAGAAATAATGGATCTATACAAGACAGAAATAAAGGATCTATACAAGACAGAAATAAAGGATCTATATAAGACAGAAATAAAGGATCTATACAAGACAGAAATAAAGGATCTATACAAGACAGAAATAAAGGATCTATATAAGACAGAAATAAAGGATCTATATAAGACAGAAATAAGACAGAAATAAAGGATCTATACAAGACAGAAATAAAGGATCTATATAAGACAGAAATAAAGGATCTATATAAGACAGAAATAAAGGATCTATATAAGACAGAAATAAAGGATCTATATAAGACAGAAATAAAGGATCTATATAAGACAGAAATAAAGGATCTATATAAGACAGAAATAAAGGATCTATAAGACAGAAATAAAGGATCTATAAGACAGAAATAAGACAGAAATAAAGGATCTATACAAGACAGAAATAAAGGATCTATATGAGACAGAAATAAAGGATCTATATAAGACAGAAATAAGACAGAAATAAAGGATCTATACAAGACAGAAATAAAGGATCTATACAAGACAGAAATAAAGGATCTATACAAGACAGAAATAAAGGATCTATATAAGACAGAAATAAAGGATCTATATAAGACAGAAATAAAGGATCTATATAAGACAGAAATAAAGGATCTATATAAGACAGAAATAAAGATCTATATAAGACAGAAATAAAGGATCTATATAAGACAGAAATAAAGGATCTATAAGACAGAAATAAAGGATCTATATAAGACAGAAATAAAGGATCTATAAGACAGAAATAAGACAGAAATAAAGGATCTATATAAGACAGAAATAAGACACAAATAAAGGATCTATATAAGACAGAAATAAAGGATCTATATAAGACAGAAATAAAGGATCTATATATAAGAAGAAATAAGACAGAAATAAAGGATCTATATAAGACAGAAATAAGACACAAATAAAGGATCTATATAAGACAGAAATAAAGGATCTATATAAGACAGAAATAAAGGATCTATATAAGACAGAAATAAAGGATCTATATAAGACAGAAATAAGCATCTATAAGATAGAAATAAAGGATCTATATAAGACAGAAATAAGCATCTATAAGATAGAAATAAAGGATCTATATAAGACAGAAATAAAGGATCTATATAAGACAGAAATAAAGGATCTATATAAGACAGAAATAAGCATCTATAAGATAGAAATAAAGGATCTATATAAGACAGAAATAAAGGATCTATATAAGACAGAAATAAAGGATCTATATAAGACAGAAATAAGCATCTATAAGATAGAAATAAAGGATCTATATAAGACAGAAATAAGACACAAATAAAGGATCTATATAAGACAGAAATAAAGGATCTATATAAGACAGAAATAAAGGATCTATATAAGACAGAAATAAAGGATCTATATAAGACAGAAATAAGACAGAAATAAAGGATCTATATAAGACAGAAATAAAGGATCTATATAAGACAGAAATAAAGGATCTATATAAGACAGAAATAAAGGATCTATATAAGACAGAAATAAGACAGAAATAAAGGATCTATATAAGACAGAAATAAGACACAAATAAAGGATCTATATAAGACAGAAATAAAGGATCTATATAAGACAGAAATAAAGGATCTATATAAGACAGAAATAAGCATCTATAAGATAGAAATAAAGGATCTATATAAGACAGAAATAAGCATCTATAAGACAGAAATAAAGGATCTATATAAGACAGTAACACTCCCAGATATCAACACAACATGGCGGAGGATCTTTGTGAAGACGCCAGATTTAATTAATCACAAGTCCAGTTGAGTTGGTTTCTCTGCAGCTTTCTGCTCTTAAACTAAACACAGCTGGAGTTCACCAGTCTAACGTTACCGACATTATATTAGCTATATACATACAGTATATTAAAACATTACAGACATTAGAGCTAAATTACCTTCAGCTGGAGCTCCACATGGAGAGAAAAAACTGCGACCCACACTCTGTAAAGTGAAAGTAAACTTTAAACAGGAAACAAGAGGAACCGCCCAGAGAGGATCAGCATTACCACATCTAGTAACACACAGACTGCATCAGAGCTAGAAGAGCTCCGGGTCAAAGGTCAATATGGAACGGATTAATACGCCTTATTGTTTCTCACATTTTGACAGTGATATTTTATATATATATATATATATATATATATATATATATATATATATATATATATATATATATATATATAAGGGCTGTTCAAAATTCATTCCCAAAATTAAAAGAACTGATCCTTTATTTGACCTGTGAAGAGTAATGGTTGTATGGAACCATCCACGTTAGAGTCTTTGACAATTTGGTTGAAAGAAACCCAAATTTCTGATATGGAAACTTTAAAAAATGGGTGAAATGTGACCCGAGGACACCAGGAGGGTTAAGGAGAAGGAGACAACTGACTCAACAAAGGACCTTTAGAGAAGGGTCCTCAGGGTCTAGTCCACATTAAACCTGACCAGCTTCCTCAGGCAATGGTCCCAAGTCGACCAATCAGAACAGTGGTGTAGTCTAGTTTATTGTAGTGAGTATACGGCCATGTTTTCCCTCCCAGCATTAGCGTCACTGTGTCCACGTTGGGACACCACTCGCTGCTATTGGCAATATTCAGACACTTCCAACCTGACGCACCTTCCGGTCTTTTCGCGGTACTTACGTTTCCGATCATCACCAAAAATGTTAGCAGAATTGAACCATGCACATCTAACAATCTATGTATGAATGTTCCTATATATACATGGACATTTAGATGTCTAAATAGTATATGAACGTCACTTTGATGAGGAAGAGAAGTAATAACGCTCGGGCCACCATCTTTTCCACTTAAAAGTTTCTATTTTTACTGTTCTGGAAATTAAGGAGGTTTTATTGCATAGTTCAGAGTTGTTGAAGCATGTCATTTTATTGTGAAGGACGGAAGTACGATCCGGTATTTCTTTTTCTTTAGCCGGCTCTTGTAAAGTAAAAACTAAAGTAAACAGTTAAAACTATACACACCGTTAGAAAGGTAGGAAGCTACACTTTAGTTTTACACCATTAAATTAACTGAAAACATTAATAGATCTTTTATATTTGTATTTTGATTTGAACGTTGTGTCTGAACGTGGATACGGTGACGCTAGACTCGCCCGTCCCAGAGCAACAACCCCATTGGGTGTTTGTAACGTTACCGTGTAAAGCATCCGCCTCATCAGCTCACTTCCTGTAGCTTCTGTAACGTTAACGTCTGCTGCAGAGTCATCCTAAGCTGCAGTACAGCTTCAGGGGCCGGCTTACAGAAACACTGACAGAGTGGAGATTAAATCTGCTTTAGTTTCATGCTGTGTATCGAACTACTTTAGTGATTCACATTAGTTCATTTATAATGTCAACAGTGTTGTTGTTCCAGGAGACTCGCATCACAGACGGGGTAACTTTATGAACGTTAAGTGTGAAAGTTCGTAAGACTTGACTTGAAGGTCTCTACATGAGAGTGAGTCTGATATCTGCCATCCTACTGTCATTAATGTGCATTACCTCTGCACTCAACCACGTTATGAAGTCTAATCTTATATCAATACAAGACTGTCATGTCACTCTCATGTAGATACCTTCAAGTCAAGTGTAACCGAAAGTTCTCTCACCAAACATTCATCGTTACGTAACGGTATCTTTGTGTTTTGGTGAGTAAGTTTACTGAAATCCTGGACCTTTCCTAGTGGGTACTGTATACTCTGTATACTCTGTATACCTGTATACTCTGTATACCTCTGTATACTAGACTACACCCTAAATCATCACGTACCTGAGACCAAACCTAAATCAGCACGTACCTGAGACCAAACAGAGCGGTTAGTCGACCAATCAGCACGTACCTGAGACTAAACCGAGAGGTTAGTCAACCAATCAGCACGTACCTGAGACCTTGGAGAATATTACACCGAAATAAAGATGAAATATTGTAGAAAAAAAGTCTAAATAGTTCAGAAATTGGTGGTTTTGGAGCGTTATTATCTCCATATCTGGGTCTGAAACGTTGGAAACACTAGAACAGAACACACACACACATGCAGTACTAATAAGACATTGATGACGTGTTACTGCAGTAAAAGTACTAACACATTGATGACATGTTACTGCAGTAAAAGTACTAATAACACATTGATGTGTTACTGCAGTAAAAGTACTAATAACACATTGATGATGTGTTACTGCAGTAAAAGTACTAATAGCACATTGGTGACGTGTTACTGCAGTAAAAGTTCTAATAGTACATTGGTGACGTGTTACTGCAGTAAAAGTACTAATACTACATTGGTGACGTGTTACTGCAGTAAAAGTACTAATAGCACATTGGTGACGTGTCACTGCAGTAAAAGTACTAATAGTACATTGGTGACATGGTACTGCAGTAAAAGTACTATTTATAAAAGTACTGTGTGTACAAGTGAAACAGAAAGACTACAAACACATCACAGTAACTTGATGTTTTTATTGTGAAAAGAGACAGAAGTCAAAACTAAACATGACACAAGTCAACGGCATTTCTACAATTTGATGATTACAGCTTCCATCTTTAAAGAAGTTTACAATGTTCACCAGGAATCTGTTCAATCATTCTGGATTATTTTATACAAAGTTCATTCATTAGTTCATAACAATAAGCTGAAATATTTCTGTTAGTGTGATCCTGTACAGACTCAACTGATCAGCAGTGAGAAACAGGAGGAGACTCTCCGTCCTCCAGAGGACTCAGAGACACTGAGGAACCACGAGACCAGAACCTGAACCCAGGATAGAGAGTCTGAGTGAATGTGGTGTTGAAGGTGTGGAGGTGGATCAGTGAGTCAGAGGAGACTGAGTAGAAGGACAGAGAGCCAGCAGGACAGTCCACATACACTGCTACTCTACCAGAGACAGAGGAGGAGATGGGGGTTGGTCTCTTATTGTGACCGACATAGTAACGACCATCAGAGCAGAACAGACTCCAGGACTGATCATTATGTCCAAACACACAATCAGCACTGACTCCTTTCCTCCTGATTCCTCTGTAACTCACTGATATCTCAACATCTCCTCTCATCTCTACCTCCCAGTAACAGCGACCAGTCAGACCATCTCTACACAGCAGCTGATGATAGTAGTCAAACCTCTCTGGATGATCAGGATATGGCTGATCCTCCTTCACTAATGTCACCTTCCTGTTGTTAGACAGTTTGAGTCTTCTGTTCACTGTGTTTGTGTCGACTGTGAGTTCACAGGAATCTGACGGAGAGAAGGAGACACAACACAGCTGCAGTTATTAACCAATCAGCACTCTGATGATGACATCAGAGGGTTGAATGAGTGATGTCAGTTTGATGAATTAAATTAAAAACAAACTTACACCTCCATGGACCTGGTGTCAACCATCTGACTCCAGCAGGCTCCACCCTGAAAGGAGGAGGGGGGGCATTACATCACCTCACATGGGGGCATTACATCACTCACACAGCTTCATCTGATCTAAAGTAGGGCTGGAATGTACTAATTTATAGTCATATTTAGGCTGTCAATTACAATATTTATAGAGAGAGAGAGAGAGAGAGAGAGAGAGAGAGAGAGAGAGAGAGAGGGAGAGAGAGAGAGGAAGCGAGAAAGAGGGAGAGGGAAGGAGAGAGAGGGAGCGAGAGAGAGAGGGAGAAAGAGGGAGAGGGCGTGGGAGAGAGGGAGAGAGAGGGCGAGGGAGGGAGGGAGCGAGAGAGAGAAAGAGAGAGAGACGGAGAGAGGGAGGGAGAGAGAGAGACGGAGAGAGGGAGGAGAGAGAGAGAGACGGAGAGAGGGAGGGAGAGAGAGACGGAGAGAAAGAGGGAGAGAAAGAGAGCGAGAGAGGGAGAGAGAGAGAGATGGGGAGAGAGAGACGGAGAGAGAGAGAGCGAGACGGAGGGAGAGAGAGACAGAAATAGAGGGAGAGAGAGAGCGAGGGAGGGACAGAGAGACGGAGAGAGGGGGGGAGAGACGGAGAGAGGGAGGGAGAGAGAGAGAGGGGAGGGAGAGGGAGGAGAGGGGAGGAGAGAGGAGGGAGGGAGAGGAATAGGAGAGAGAGGGAGGGAGAGAGGGAGGAAGGGAGGGAGAGAGGGAGGAAGGGAGGGAGAGAGGGAGGAAGGGAGGGAGAGAGGGAGACGGAGATAGGGAGGGAGAGAGGGAGGGAGAGAGACGAAGAGAGGGAGGGAGAGAGAGGGAGGGAGGGAGAGAGAGAGACAGAGAGGGAGGGAGGGAGAGGGAGGGAGGGAGAAACCGAGAGAGAGGGAGGGAGGGAGAGGGATGGAGCGAGGGGAGAGGGATGGAGGGAGGGGAGAGGGAGACGGAGGGAGAGAGAGAGAGAGAGAGAGAGACGGAGAGAGAGAGAGAGAGAGAGAGAGAGAGAGAGAGAGAGAGAGAGAGAGGGACGGAGAGAGAGACAGAAATAGAGAGAGGGAGAGAGACGGAGAGAGGGAGGGAGAGAGGGAGGGAGAGAGAGAGACGGAGAGAGGGAGGGAGAGAGGGAGGGAGGAAGGGAGGGAGAGAGGGAGACGGAGATAGGGAGGGAGGAGAGAGACGAAGAAAGGGAGGGAGAGAGAGTGAGGGAGGGAGAGAGAGAGACAGAGAGGGAGGGAGGGAGGGGGAGAGAGGGAGGGAGAAACAGAGAGAGAGGGAGGGAGGGAGAGGGATGGAGGGAGGGATGGAGGGAGGGGGAGAGGGAGAGACGGAGGGAGAGAGAGAGACGGAGAGAGAGAGAGAGACGGAGAGAGAGAGACGGAGGGAGAGAGAGAGCAAGGGAGGGAGAGAGAGACAGAAGGAGGGAGAGAGAGAGAGAGAGAGAGAAAAAGAAAGAGAGGGAAAGAGGGAGGGAGAGAGAGGGGGAGGGAGGGAGGAGAGAGAGAGGGAGAGAGAGAGAGAGAGAGAGAGAGAGGGAAAGAGAGAGAGGGAAAGAGAGAGAGGGAGGGAGGGAGAGACAGAGAGAGAGGGAGGGAGGGAGGGAGGGAGAGAGATTTTTTGATTTTTGAAAACAGCTTTATTTGCCTATTTCAAGCCTCAATAAATTACATCAGAACACATGTTCAAAATAAATAAACTACATGAGCACATCTCCAAATGTCAGTTTCTCTGCGGAGACGGAACAGAGAACCTGGTTAAACCCCCAGACCTGCTGGAACAAGTTCAGGTCTCCAGCAGCTTTATAAAAGCTAAAATCCACCAGCAGTCTGGATTTAATTGCATTTACACACACAAGGAGAGCTTCAACATTTACATCATCCTCCACCTTCCTCCTCCGGCTCACATACATCGCCATCTTGGCCTGACCCAAAACTAAATTCAGAACCTGACACTTGTGCTTGTGATGGTGACTGTAATGCAAACCACAGATAAAAACCTGTTTGCTGAAAGCTTCTCCACATTTGGTAAAAACAGTTTGTAAAAACAAAATCACAGTAGAAAGACGCTGACACTCAGAAAAACAGTGAAATATTGTCTCTCTCAGTCCACAAAATGGACATTTGTCCTCAACAGCAGAATATTAAATGGACACAAAAGAGTTCACCGCGAGAATCCCATGAAGAATCCTCCACTGCAAGTCGGCATGTCTTTTAGACAGTGGAGGTTTATAGAGAGCCCTCCATGCAGGTCTAAAACTTGTATTCAGACCAAGATGACTCCTCCATGGAGTGTCAGTCCGTCCATTCAGCTTGGTCTTATTCAATGTCTTCACCATAAGACCATAAAAACCTTTTCCTGATGCATTCTCCAAAGAGACAGCACACACCGGCTCTAACAGAGGGCCTCCACAGGATTTATAATCTGGGAACAAAACCAGGGAAGGATACAGGTCATTCTCGTTTGGCAGCAGTGACCCATTACTAAAGGAGTCTAGGAGGGACCAGTCATGTCCAGTCAGCTTGTGTCTCCAGTACTCCAAAAGCTGCCCTGTGACCCGGACCGACCTGAGACCAAGTCGAGCAGCCAGATGGACGGGGTCATCCAGCCGAGGCCCAGCCAACTCCACCACCTGATCCAGAGTAGAAATCCTGGCAGTTCTCAGCACCCTGGACAGAGATGCTCCTCCCCAGCCAGGATAGTCCAGCACCATCCCAAACAGCACAGGTTCCTGCAGGAGCCAGTGCAGAGAAACTGCCTGCTCCGCTCTCTGTCTCCTCAGCAGGTTCCATACAATAAAAACTTCTATAAAAACCTGGCAGAGACAATGTGCTCACGTTGTTAGTGTCCATTAAAAACAAATTAAAATCCAGGCCGAGTCCTTTAAAACGCTGCAGAATACAGCGGGATAAAGGCCTCCACAAAACGTCTATAATTCCAGTGAGCATCCTCGGCAAAAACTGGAGGCGGATGCAGCACCTCTGCTTGCCAGATGTACCAGTCCTTGCCCTCCCTCCTCTTTAGGGAGAAACAGGACACTCTGTGGGACCCAGTGCATCCGATCCCAAAAAAAACCCCACCAAAAGCCTCTGTACCTGGGACAGGAGAGAGGCCGGGGGGGTCAATGCAGGCCATTCGATGCCACAAGGAAGATGAGACCAAATTATTCAAAACAAGGACGCGGCCTCGGAAGGACATCTTTGGCAGTAGCCACTTCCATCTATTGAGCCGACCTTTAACAGACTCCAAAACATTCTTTTGAACATAGTCCCTATCCCCCAAGAAAACTCCGAGGTACTTCAGTCCTCCCTTTTTCCAGACTAAAGCACCTGGCAGCCTGAGCCGATCCCCCAAACTCTCCCCCACCATCACAGCCTCACTCTTCCCCCAGTTCACTCTTGCAGATGAAATAAAACCAAAATCTTTAAGAATATCTTTTAAAACATCAATATCTCTTTGTGAGTTTATCAAAACAATTAAATCATCTCCATAAACAGAAAACTTAAGAGATAGGACATTGAGGGAAACACACACCATTCATCTTGCTCCTTAATTTGTGGAGCAGAGGCTCGAAGGATAATGAAAATAACATTCCTGAGAGAGAGCAGCCCTGCCTCACCCCCCTCTTGATGTTGAAGGGAGCACCCAGCCCGCCATTTATCTTAAGTACACTCGCGATGTCACTGTAGAGAACCTGGATCATGGCTATAAAACCAGGGCTAGCACTGTCTCCTTCAGACTCAAGAGAAGCTTTAGTATAGAGAACGGTAAGATTCCTTCATATCCACAAAAGTTTAATTTGTAATTTGTACCTCAAGAAACCAATACTAGCCTGTGCTAACTTAATATAGCGTGCTAAATAGCAGCAGAGCGGCTGCAGAGCGTCAGTTAGGAACTGAACCAATGTTGGGATCTCCCGGGAGACAGCCCTGCCTCCTTGTGATTGGTTATCCAAAAGAAATCAAAAGTACACAGGCCAAGAAAGCTTACAAACACAAACAACTCAGAGAAAACCCAGAGGCTCTGACTGCAGACATATATCACACAGGAGGAATTAGTAACCTATTTAAGACACTGGTACTTACATACAGTGTCATGAACTGATCAGCCCCAGCTTACATCCAGGACATGGTCCAACCCTATACCCCAACCCCCCCACTCTGCATCAGCCAAACTGCTGGCTGCCCCCTCACAGCGAGGGAGAACTAATCACTCAACGAAATCCAGACTGTTCACTGTCCTGGCCCCCAAATGGTGGAACGAGCTTCCCATCAACATTAGGATGGCTACACATCTTCCACCGAAGGCTAAAAACACATCTCTTCTGACTACACCTCGGATAAACAAAATAAACAAAAAAAAATGTCTCTTTGTAGCTTTGGTTTGCTAATGTATTTGCACTTACTACTTGTTGTCTGGAGTTTGAACCTTCACAGTTGTAAGCACTTAATTGTAAGTCGCTTTGGATAAAAGCGTCAGCTAAATGACATGTAATGTAATGTACACAGACCGATGAGTGGCATAAAGCTATATGTGCCCACTATGACCACCATAAGAAGAGAGGCATATGCAGTGGGAGACAGACAGTCATCAAAGATGAAGACAAGGACAGCCCACCTCTCACTGTCAATGTCTACCACAATGGGACCATCATGTTCCAAGGCAATGAGGGTGGTTTCAGCTCTGTCCAGGAGGACTTCAATACCATCAGAGCTCTGGCAGAGACTAAGAAACAGACAGAAGAAGATCAGCAGTGAGGAGAAGAGTAACATCATCCCCACAGAGCAGCTACCAGGGGAAGAGCTGGAAGAGGATCAGCCTTTAGGAGACCATCCAGGGCTCAGCAGTCAACTGGACAGCAGAGTGTCCCAGATGAGAGAGAGTCTGTCTCTGCAAGAAGTAGAGCTGGTGGAGCTGAAGGAGCTACTGCTCTCTAAACAGACCACGGAATCAACACAGCAACTAAGGGACCAGATCAGCCAGGTGAGGAACAAGATGAAGGCCTCCATACAGGAGCTAAGAGGAGAGGTCCAGGAACTACAGCAGATCTCACTGCTATAAGAGGAGATACAGCAGGACAGACAGGTCATGGACAGAGATCTCACTGCTGTAAGAGAGAAGATACAGCAGACAGACAGGTCATGGACAGAGATCTCACTGCTATAAGAGAGTATACAGCAGGACAGACAGGCCATGGACAGAGATCTCACTGCTGTAAGAGGAGATACAGCAGACAGACAGGCCATGGACATAGATCTCACTGCTATAAGAGAGGAGATACAGCAGACAGACAGGTCATGGGCAGAGACCTCACTGCTATAAGAGATACAACAGGACAGACAGGTCATGAGCAGAGATATCACTGCTATAAGAGAGGAGCTGAACCTGACTTTGAGGAATCTAAAATATAAGACATGTTTTCAGTTATTTCACACTTTTTTGTTAAGTACATAATTCCAAATGTGTTCATTCATAGTTTTGATGCCTTCAGTGAGAATCTACAATGTAAATAGTCATGAAAATAAAGGAAACTCATTGAATGAGAAGGTGTGTCCAAACTTTTGGCCTGTACTGTATAAACATCAGTTTTTTCAGGACAAACTGGGCTATTAGAAAATTTGTCCTGCAGTGAGGTCACTTAAATTTAAAAACAAGGTTGTGGGACCATAAAGAAAATAAATTAAAAAAACTGAAATTGAATCTCACAGATATGTATTGATATCACACACACAGCAATAAAAGCCTATCTCCTGTCTAAACCACTTATCATATATCTTGGGAGTTAAGCAGTGAAAAAATAAACATAACATGCAGTTGACAAAATATTTACATTATACTCAATACTCAAAATAATAATGTCAATGTCACACACACAGCAAAACTACAGAAGCATTTGTGTTGTCTTAAACAGTTGTCCTATATATTTGGAGTCATCCAGTGCAAAATGATGGTGTCATTCTACTCTGTAGAACAGTAATAGACGATCTTTGGTCACATCTTACTATTCTGACTTTGAGAGTGATCTCTCTTCACAATTAACAATCTTTGTTGTCCCTTAGATGACGTATTGAGGGCCTTATATGGGCCTAATGTGTGATGGACCTGCCTTTCATTGGTTTACAAGAAAAAAACAAGCGTCTCCCAAAGCATCATGGGAAACAAAATGGATGGTTAGCATCAGAACTAGTGGCGATCGACTGCCGAAAATTCATAAATTATGGACATAAAGTGGATCAATCTTGGAAGTAAGAGATTGGATTTATTGCTCAAAGACCCCGAAAAAAGGCACAAGTTCCAGGCAGGAAAGAAAACCTCCTGTATGGGCTACAAAGACCCCAAAGACACCCCTGTGACGGCCAGAGTGTTAGCTTTTAGCTGGAAAAGACAGTAAGTCTCTACCTCTTATTGCTGTAAAATTATTAAAAATATGATTCGAAGATGCTGTTTTTAGCTATTTATTGTCATATACGACAAACTCTGGCAGATAGGAAGTTATCATTTTAGTTCCTGGAGATCTTCTCCTTTAAAACTTCCTACATAAATATCTCCTTTTTGTTCATCAGTGTTTATACCTGAGAGTGTCCAGTCTCCAGAGAGGATCTTTCAGTCCCGCTGACAGTAGCTTCACTCCGGAGTCTCCTGGATGATTGTAGGTCAGGTCCAGCTCTCTCAGATGGGAGGGGTTGGAGCTCAGAGCTGAGACCAGAGAAGAACAGCCTTCCTCTGAGATCAGACAGCCCGACAGACTGCAAACACACAGAACAACACACATGAACCCTCTGTCAACACATGGAGCCATGGGTTTGTTTTACGTTTGTTTGGTATCCAGGTACAATTTGGTCCAGATATAGAATAAATCTTTAAAATCATCTGTGGTATTTAATTATTCAACAAAAAGCAAATTATAAAACACCCTCATGTAAAGTAATTCTCTGAGTCTAATAACTACTATCGAAGTTAATCGTATCAGCAGAAGCTACAGGTTAGCTGTTTAATCAACTAATGTTAATCAGAGTTTGAATGGTCATCAGTGGAATAGGTTAATGATTCCTGACCTGAGAGTCTCCAATGAGCAGTGTGGACTCTTTAGTCCATCAGAGATCAGCTTCACTCCTGAATCCTGCAGGTTGTTGTTACTCAGGTCCAGCTCTCTCAGACTAGAGGACTGGGAGCTGAGAACTGAGGACAGAGCTTCACAGCTTCTCTCTGATAGATTACAGCCACTCAGTCTGGAGAGACAACAGGAAGGAAAGAAGTTATTAAAGATAGAGTATTTATTGATGAATAAATCACACTTAAAGAGCTTGATTGGGACAGAAATGAAGAAGACATAACATTTGAGTTTAAATGTACAGTCTGAACTTTTGGTGATAGCCAATATAAAATCCATTTTCTAAACAAGTTGGAAACATGATAACTAATCATTGTGACTGAATGAGAAGTAAAAAAACATCCAGTATTCATATTCACATAAGATTTTTTTTTTAAATGAGGTTCTCAATCTCAGCCATAGTACATTCTTCGTGCTTCACGACATAATAATTTTGTGACGTGGCTAGGACCGAGGTGCTTGCGCCGAGGTTCGTAAGCATGACTTAAGTGATAATATGATGATGTTAAATCTAACCCTCTCGTGTAATAAGGCGATTATACAACAATGGTTTCTAACTAAATAAAAGTTAATCAAAACTATTCATATTGTGGGGAAATTCGCTCTCAAAATAAATAAAAGCAACAGAGACGATTTGTAGTCCCTCCCTGTTAAACGTTAGTCAGCCAGTCATCTTAAGCTAACTTTTCCAACAGCTGATGTAATCCAAACTAGTCGCATAACAGTTAACTCCACAGGTTTGTAAAAATTTAATTTCATCCAATGATTCACTACTCATCCTCTTCCAAGCATTCATCAAAACTAATAGACAACAGGAAGGAAACAAGTTATTTATATTTAACTTCTGTTGAAAGATATCAGAGTATTTATTGATAAATACATCACTTACAGAGCTTTGTTGGAGGCTTTGACCACTGGCAGCAGCCTCAGAAGAGCTTCCTCTGAAGCAGAGTATTTCTTCAGGTCAAACACGTCCAGATCTTCTTCTGATGACAGTAAGATGAAGACCAGAGCTGACCACTGAGCAGGAGACAGTTTATCTGTGGAGAGACTTCCTGATCTCAGGTACCACTGGATCTCATTCACTAGAGAATGATCATTCAGTTCATTCAGGCAGTGGAACAGATTGATGCTTCTCTCTGCAGACAGATTCTCACTGATCTTCTCCTTCTCCTTCCCATCCATCTTCTCCTCCCCATTGATCTTCTTCTTGATATACTTGACTGTTTCCTGATTGGCCTCTGAGCTACTTCCTGTCTGTGTCATCAGGCCTCGTAGGAGATTCTGATTGGTCTGCAGTGAAAGACCCAGGAGGAATCGGAGGAACAAGTCCAGGTGTCCATTTGGACTCTGTAAGGCCTTGTCCACAGCACTCTGGTAGAACTGTGTTGATGTTTGTTCTGCTGACAGCAGGTTGACTCCAGAGTTTGTCTTGTCCACAGCACTATGGTAGAACTGTGTTGATGTTGTTTGTTCTGCTGACAGCAGGTTGACTCCAGAATTGGTCTTGTCCACAGCACTCTGGTAGAAACGTGTCCCTGCAGGTTTATGGATTGTATGTCCCTGGTAGATCTGTGTTGATGTGGTTTGTTTTCCTGACAGCAGGTTGACTCCAGAGTTGGTGAATGTCAGATGGACATGAAGAGCAGCCAGAAACTCCTGAACACTCAGATGGATGAAGCTGAACACCTTGTCCTGGTACAGTCCTCTCTCCTCTTTAAAGATCTGTGTGAACACTCCTGAGTACACTGAGGCTGCTGTGATATCGATGCCACACTCTGTCAGGTCTGATTCATAGAAGATCAGGTTGCCTTTCTGCAGCTGCTCAAAAGCCAGTTTTCCCAGAGACTCGATCATCTTCCTGTTCTTGTCACTCCAGTGTGGATCTGTCTCAGCTCCTCCATCATACTTGATGTTCTTCACTTTGGACTGAACCACCAGAAAGTGGATGTACATCTCAGTCAGGGTCTTGGGCAGGTCTCCTTCCTCTCTGGTCTTCAACATGTCCTCCAGAACTGTAGCAGTGATCCAGCAGAAGACTGGGAGGTGACACATGATATGGAGGCTTTGTGATCTCTTGATGTGGGGGATGATTCTGTTGGCTTGCTCCTCATCTCTGAATCTCTTCCTGAAGTACTCCTCCTTCTGTGGGTCAGTGAACCCTCTGACCTCTGTTACCATGTCAACACACCCAGGAGGGATCTGATTGGCTGCTGCAGGTCGTGTGGTTATCCAGAGGCGAGCAGAGGGAAGCAGATTCCCCCGAATGAGGTTTGTCAGCAGCACACCCAATGAGGTGGACTTTGTAACATCAGTCAGGATCTCAGTGTTGCGGAAGTCCAGACGAAGTCGACACTCATCCAGACCGTCAAAGATAAACGCAACCGGGAACTCTTCAAACCTGCAGATTCCTGCTTCTTTGGTTTCACTAAAGAATAAATGAACAAGTTCCACCAAGCTGTACTTTTCCTCTTTCAGCACATTCAGCTCTCTGAAGGTGAATGGAAATGTGAACTGGATGTCCTGGTTGGCTTTGCCTTCAGCCCAGTCCAGAGTGAACTTCTGTGTTAAGACTGTTTTCCCGATGCCAGCCACTCCCTTTGTCATCACTGTTCTGATTGGTTCATCTCTTCCAGGTGGGGTTTTAAAGATGTCTTCATGTCTGATTGTTGTTTCTGCTCTGTCTGGTTTCCTGGATGCTGTTTCAATCTGTCTGACCTCATGTTCATCATTGACCTCTGCAGTCCCTCCCTTTGTTATGTAGATCTCTGTGAACATCTGATTCAGAAGGGTTTGGTTTCCTGCTTTAGCAATCCCCTCAAACACACACTGGAACTTCTTGTTTAGGTTACATTTGAGTTTACGTTTACAAGCTCCTGATGGACTTCCTGAATGAATACATAACAAAAAGATCATTCATTAATTTTGTAAAGATTAGAACATTAGTAAATGTCCCATTAGTCCAGCAAGTTAAATCTTTAGAGAAATCTTCTTACTGCTCTGCAGACGGTCAGCCAGCTCGTCCTGCTTCATTCTCCTCAGGAAGTGCAGTGTGATCTTCAGAAATGCTTCTCTGCTCCTCTGCTCTTCATCCTCATCCTCCCTCTGACTCTCTAGGCATTCTGGGTAATCTGGACTCAGAACCTTCTGCATCTTCTTCAGCTCGTTCTTCACAAAAGTTACGATGTTCTCCTCCAGCAGCTGTAACAGAAGATTATATGAATGACACAATCAAACTTAAATCATGGAAGCAAACATCAGATACTTGTTGGACAGACTGACATTCCACTGGTCTGAAAAGTGCAGCATGGAGACAATTGTAAATAGCATAGATGTAAAAGTAGTTGTTGTACATGTACAGACCATAAAAATGGAGTCCAGGTGTGTTTGATGCAGCTGGGCAGACTGACCACTGGGAACCTCTGAGCTCTCCTGGTCCACTCTGTGGACGAATCAGGAAGAATTAGCTCACATCATGTCTGTCCACACAGAGACAAACACAAGGTTAAGGTCATTTGACTTAAAGTGTTGATTACAACATTGAATCAGATGATTTTCCCTGACATTAAATTGTTGGTGGTACTGCCGATCTCACTGTGAATCAACAGAAAGAACTAAGAAGTAAACAAGGGGTGAAGCAGAGCTAAGATGGCCTGTTTGTAGTCAGGGAGAACTGGTGACCTGGACTGAGGATACTGTTGGATGGTGGTTCCCTTTTTTTTTGCTTCCCCTTATTGACTTCTGATCTGACATCCATCTGGCAAACCCAGATCCAACATTTGGGAAGAATTTTTCATTTTGACCAATGTGTCAGGAGACGTGTGGGAAATAAAATCTGGTCATTAACCTAAAAACTCCGGATAATATTGGACAAAAAACACCAGATAATATTGGACAAAACCAGGTGCAATATTAAATTCAGATCTACAGTTGAAAACTGGTCTTACTGGACAGCTTTCAGATGTGAGAATATAAATATATGTGAAGAAGAAAGATGCTGAACATAAATTTCAAAAATTCTCTGGATACATAAAAGTTGAAACATGAATCAGCAATATTATACCATTAACAGCTTACCTCTTTTCAGAAGAGGGTTGTAGACCTTTAAAGTCAATAAAGAGATCATTTGCCCAGTCACTCTTAAAGGACACACAGCTGGGTTCAGGTTCAGCAGAATCTGGTCTTTGATGGATCCTGTTACACAGAGAGTAAGCCAACAGAGATAGAAATTCACTTTTTAAGACACAAAAACTGCTGGAAAGACAAGCGGTAATTAAAACAAGACACCAAGAAGTTCAATAAACTATACAAAACACTGGGTTAAAAAGCTAAAACACCAGAGAATATATTGGACCGAACCAGATCAAATATTTACCTAAAGTCAAGAGATGAACATGTTTGACTGGACCACTTTCAGATTTGAGAATATAAATGGATGTGAAGAAGAAAGATGCTGAAAATAAACTCAAAAAACTTCTCTGGATACATAAAAGATTTAACGTGAATTAGTAATATTATCATATTAACAGCTTACCTCTTTTCAGTAGAAGGTTGCTCTCCTTTAAAGTTAACAGAGAGATCACGTGACCAGTCGCTCTTAAAGGACACACAGCTGGGTTCAGGATCAGGTTTAGTTTTAGGTTCAGGATCAGTTTCACGTTCAGGTCCAGCAAGGTCTGGTCTCTGATGGGTACTGATAGAAAAACACATTTATTGAGGGTCATGTTCAGTAGTCTCTTATAGCCAGACCCTCCTCCACAGCTCTGTGGAGGAAGGTCTGACTAGTCCACACAGCATTCCTGGATGGGACTAAAACCTGCTCTGGTTTATTGGCATTTCTCTAAACCAATCACAATCATCGTGGGCGGGGCTAAGCTCCGGACAGAGCCACGGTGCCTCTGCTAAATAGTCTCAGGAAGGAAGCTAGCTGTCTGGATTTACCCTACAGAGATCTGATGAGCAGTTACACAGACAGACAGACAGACAGTTAACCATAGTCTTCACAAATCCACCAGAGCTTAGAACCTCAACACAGAGACAGAGGAAGGGGACAGACATCTGGCCAAAGATGGGGGACATCTGGCCAAAGATGGGGGACATCCAGCAGCAATGGAGCAATCCCAGAAATGAAAGTTCTGGATATAGACAAAATGTTTTGTAACAAATGTTTTGTTGCTGATGTTATAAAGTAAATGAAACCATTTATACCACCTCAGGTTGCTGCTTACTTGTGGTGATCTGACAATGAGAGACTAACAAATACCAAAAGGAGACATAAAAAAGGAAAGTTGACAGTAATACATTCTGGTGAATTTGGGGATGTTTTTATGAAACTAATAATAAAGTTGATTGTACACCGGTGGGTGCGTTTCCCAGGTAACAGCGGGGCACAGAGCAGCAGACAGACGGGGATATACGAGAAGGGTCAGACCACCTCAGAATAGGGGTGTCCCGATTCTCCAAATCCTCGATTTGATTACATTTTAGATTCGAAGGTCACGATTCGATTCTTGATTTTTACTCTTTTTTATTTTTAAAGCACAGGTTGCTATGCTATTTTTGGACTAGACTTGTATATTATATAATATCTGACCTTTGTTCGCAATGTACCACATTACAAATTCAAATTTAAAACATTACCAACATAATGTAACAATTCCATATCTTCAGTCAACTGGAAACTTGACAATTTGTCAATAAAGTAAAAAAAAAATGTTTACCGACAATCTTGAGATCGCTTCGCACCACACAATTTGGTGTTTGAAGCCCCCAATGTTGTCTTCCAGGCAGTGCTGCCTGGAAGGCACTAGGATTAGGCAATGGTTATGGTTGAAGATGATGTTCGCAGCGCTGCCTTGAAGGCTAAGTTTGGGGTTAAAACACCATCGAGCCAGAACAGCAGCTTAGCATATCAGCTGCTGTGTTTAGGCGGTAAAACGTGCACGCAGGCTGAAACTCAACCGTACGGTTTTGTTGGGATGAAGCTGTAACCAGAAGGAAAATCCGCTAGGTGCTAGGCTAACGTGCAACGGTAAACACACGAGTATGGTACACACACATAGCAGTGCTTGCAAACTGTTGCTTTCTGTCATAAACGCAAAGGTTGTCAACATTACTCCAAAATACTTCCACACACTTGAGTGAAAGAGGGGGCTCATGTTCTGGCGATGGGTCTGCAGTTGCCATGGTAACTTCTGAGTTACGGGAGGTCGACTGACTCGCAGCACTTCAACACGTGTGTTTTTTTCCGCTTGACAAGCCGATCAGACGTAACATGGGGACGTGGCAATATCGACGATTCCATTTTTTTATTCAATATTCAAGATTGTGACTGAATTTTGATTTTGATTTAGAATTGAAATCGTGACACCTTTACCTCAGCATGTGCTCTGATTGGTCAGATCTCAATGATTCACACCTCTACCTAAAGCTTTCCACTTGTGATCTGATCCCTCAGATCAGATTTTAATACCAGGTGAAAACAGGGCCATAGATATCCAAGAGTTCACCTGGATGACCCTCTACAAGAAGACCACACACCCAATGAGACAACACTACTTCTGGTTTGTTGGAGGTTTCACAACAACTCACCTCAGTCTTCGGCTCTTTATTTTAATATGTTCCTCCCTTTCCTTCTGTATTAGCCTCTTCCTTCTCTCCTCCATTTTAGTTGGCCTGTCCCTTACAGGTCACCTCCTTCTTTAAAGTAGTGGTGTCTCCATGGACCGGTCACTCTTCATAAACACACAGCTGGGTCCAAGTCCAGGTTCAGCAGGGTCTGGTCTCTGATGGGTCCTCTTAGAAAGAGAGGAAGACCACTTTTTAATCTCCAGAACCAGAAGCTGCTGGAGAAACTAGAAGCTATCAAGCAGAAAATAAAGTCTGAAGCTCTTCACTGAATGATTTCTGCTCTCTGCTCATCCTGCTCTGTCATTCATTCTCTTTCTGGGAGAACAGGGACACTGGAAAGACTCCAGGACTAATGTCATCTTTCTGTCCTCTAATGGAGACAAGACTCCAGGACTAATGTCATCTTTCTGTCCTCTAATGGAGACAAGACTCCAGGACTAATGTCATCTTTCTGTCCTCTAATGGAGACAAGACTCCAGGACTAATGTCATCTTTCTGTCCTCTAATGGAGACAAGACTCCAGGACTAATGTCATCTTTCTGTCCTCTAATGGAGACAAGACTCCAGGACTAATGTCATCTTTCTGTCCTCTAATGGAGACAAGACTGCAGGACTAATGTCATCTTTCTGTCCTCTAATGGAGACAAGACTCCAGGACTAATGTCATCTTTCTGTCCTCTAATGGAGACGAGACTGCAGGATTAATGTCATCTTTCTGTCCTCTAATGGAGACGAGACTCCAGGACTAATGTCATCTTTCTGTCCTCTAATGGAGACGAGACTCCAGGACTAATGTCATCTTTCTGTCCTCTAATGGAGAGGAGACTCCAGGACTAATGTCATCTTTCTGTCCTCTAATGGAGACGAGACTCCAGGACTAATGTCATCTTTCTGTCCTCTAATGGAGACGAGACTGCAGGACTAATGTCATCTTTCTGTCCTCTAATGGAGACAAGACTCCAGGACTCATGTCATCTTTCTGTCCTCTAATGGAGACAAGACTCCAGGACTAATGTCATCTTTCTGTCCTCTAATGGAGACAAGACTCCAGGACTAATGTCATCTTTCTGTCCTCTAATGGAGACAAGACTCCAGGACTAATGTCATCTTTCTGTCCTCTAATGGAGACAAGACTCCAGGACTAATGTCATCTTTCTGTCCTCTAATGGAGACAAGACTGCAGGACTAATGTCATCTTTCTGTCCTCTAATGGAGACAAGACTCCAGGACTAATGTCATCTTTCTGTCCTCTAATGGAGACAAGACTCCAGGACTAATGTCATCTTTCTGTCCTCTAATGGCGACAAGACTGCAGGATTAATGTCATCTTTCTGTCCTCTAATGGAGACAACACTCCAGGACTAATGTCATCTTTCTGTCCTCTAATGGAGACAAGACTCCAGGACTAATGTCATCTTTCTGTCCTCTAATGGAGACAAGACTCCAGGACTAATGTCATCTTTCTGTCCTCTAATGGAGACAAAACTCCAGTACTAATGTCATCTTTCTGTCCTCTAATGGAGACAGACTCCAGGACTAATGTCATCTTTCTGTCCTCTAATGGAGACAAGACTCCAGTACTAATGTCATCTTTCTGTCCTCTAATGGAGACAGACTCCAGGACTAATGTCATCTTTCTGTCCTCTAATGGAGACAAGACTCCAGGACTAATGTCATCTTTCTGTCCTCTAATGGAGACAAGACTCCATTATGACAATCTGTCTCACCTTTCTGTCCTGTGCATCCTCCTCCACACATCACTACAACAGTAACAGAGGCATTTAGGTCACTACATTTTACTCTGAAAGGTCCCAGAGGAAACAGTAGAGTCCTGTTGTGTCTGACTTTACTCTGGTGAAGATGACAGTTTGTTTTCTGACAGCAGGAGAAATTTTCACAATAAGAGCTTTGTTTCTTCTCTCTGTGTAACTCTGGTTGTTGTTGTCAGTGTGTGTTTGTTCTTCCTTTATCCCGTGAATGCAACAAGAAGAACTGTCTGTAGAGGTTAATAATGCTTTTCACTGATTGGCCACGGGAAGTAAAAATGTCATTCTCTGCAACAAAATGATGGTTAAACACACACACACACACACACACACACACACACACACTAGGCCTGCACAATATCGGAAAAAGTTTACATTGCAATATTTTGTTTTTTGCGATATAAAAAAAAAAAAAAGACTAATTTTTACAAGAGGACATAAATAGCCCTATTTAGAAATACTAAATTATTCTCAACTACTGGGGTGATTTTGTAGGGGCTTTATGCATCTACAAAGAAAATAAAAATGAAAATGAAAATTTTCTTATGTGAACCAGTCTTTGTTGAACTTTAATTCTTTACAAAAAACAAAACAAGCAAGCGCTGCGATTACTCTTCTGAAGTGATTTTGGAGAGGGACATTAGGAAGAAATACACTGGTTGACTGACATGACACCACTGTATTCATAGAATATCAATCCAGGCTAAAGTGAATGATAGTAATAATGCATGCATGTTGCTTCCTCTAAATGTCAGGTTGTGGTCGACTAGCGGGGCCTGCTTTGGTTGTTTGATAAATTGATTTAAATTGATCATGATTGGTGGTTTGCTGTGCATACAGAGCCTGCATGTCACACTCTTGCAACAAACTGTGTATCCAAGAGCACTTCAATCAGTGTAAATGACGTTATATCAGAAACAGACTGCTGTTGTAGATTAGTGGCATATTACATTGTTTTTAAAGATTGCTTTTCAAATGATATCAACCTCAAACTAAGGCATACATTAAACCTACACAAACATTACATTAAGTTGTGCAACTTAACTTTCAGAACTCCAAGTTTCAACCTGACTGATCTGTATATACAGTGTTTCCATATAAATATTAGCTAAGGCCAACCTATTTTCATTTATATATTTGATTATAATGTCACACAGCTCTGTTACACTTATGCTATCTATTCTAGAGAGAGAGCGAGAGCGAGAGAGAGAGCGAGAGCGAGAGAGAGAGTGAGATAGAGAGAGAGAGAGCGAGAGCGAGAGCGAGAGCGAGAGAGAGCGAGAGAGCGAGAGAGAGAGCGAGAGATAGAGAGAGAGAGAGAGCGAGAGATAGAGAGAGAGCGAGAGAGCGAGAGAGAGCGAGAGAGGAAGAGAGAGCGAGAGCGAGAGAGAGAGCGAGAGAGGAAGAGAGAGAGAGAGATAGAGAGAGCGAGAGTGAGAGAGAGAGAGAGCAAGAGAGAGAGAGAGCGAGAGAGAGAGATAGAGAGAGAATGAGAGAGAGAGAGAGAGAGAGATAGAAAGAGATAGAGAGAGAGAGAGCGAGAGAAAGTGAGAGAGATAGAGAGAGAGAAAGAGAGAGAGAGAGAGATAAAGAGATCGAGAGAGAGAGAGAGAGAGAGCGAGAGAGCGAGAGAGCGAGAGAGCGATAAAGAGATCGAGAGAGAGAGAGAGAGAGAGAGAGAGAGAGAGAGAGGCGAGAGAGAGAGAGAGAGGAAGAGATAGAGAGAGAGATAGAGAGATAGAGAGATAGAGAGCGAGAGTCAACGCGTCAGCTCTTTAGATCACATCGTGGTCACCACTACATATTTTCTTGTCTTTGTTTATGGTAGTTGTTGTGTTTGGTGTAGTTTCATCGTTGGGTCCTCTTCGTGGAATGGATGATTAAGTTAGACTCCATGTTTTCTGTTGAGATGCTAAAACACTGACGTCGTGCTATTATCGTGCTAAGCTAGTTTGATTTTGCAGTAGACACACTGTACAGAGTTTGAGTTTTAATTACGTTTAAACTGATTCCAAACGTTGGACACTTTCTGTGGTTTTCTCCAGCCTGTCTCTTCTCTCAGCCCCTCGCTGTTTACGCTCTAGCATGTTCACCAGCAGCAGACTGAGCAGCGTCTGTGTGACAGTAATAATCAAATTATTCGAGGAATCGTTTCAGCCCTATTATCAGGTGATTTAGTTTGTCTTTGCAGCGTAGATAAAACACTGACTACCCATGGAAAAGTATTAGCATCACTGTGTCCGTGGCAGCGGCAGCCTCACCTCCATAACAATAAACGCCCGTCGGACTAACGTTACGTCACATGACCACCTGTCTTCATGTAAAAGGAGAACGGTGAAAGTTTACTTTTCTATCAAGCAGCAAAAAAGTGTTAGCGTCAACATCGCAACATCCTGCAATGTGACTGTTGCGCACATCGCGATGTAGACGAAACAAAATATTGTGCAGCACTAACACACACACACACACACACACACACACCTTTTTCTTACCACCTTTAGAAAAGAGTTCAAACACTTTTCATTATGTTCAACTTTCTCTAAAACAAAACAGAATTTAAATGGTGGTGTGTTGATTATGGTTTGTTGTACTACATTACCCAGAAGTCTTAGCATGCTGCTGCGCCCAGTTTGTCATACATAGGGATCACACATAAAATGGGGTCATATGATGTTTAAAGAGTTTAAATTAGAGTTTATTTTAAACTCTCCCCCCCCCCCCCCTCCCCACAACATGGCGGAGGATCTTTGTGAAGACACCAGATTTAATTAACCACAAGTCCAGTTGAGTTGGTTTCTCTGCAGCTTTCTGCTCTTAAACTAAACACAGCTGGAGTTCACCAGTCAAACCTTACACACATTATATACATATACATACTGTATATATAAACATTACAGACATTAGAGTTAAATTACCTTCAGCTGGAGCTCCACACGGAGAGAGAAAACTGCGTCACAAACTCTGGAAACTTTAAACAGGAAACAAGAGAAAACGCCCAGACAGGTAGACACAGGTGAGCTGTTCCTGGAATGAGTCACAGCTCCACATGTCAGGAAGCAGACAGGAAGGGCTGCAACAGGAGCAGATTTTCACAATAAAATGACATTTGGACTAATGGAGCCAAGACTGGGAATCAATCTCATGTTTCTGTCCTGTCAGTGTTTGTTCTAGGGTTTATGGAAGACTGAGGTGAAAATATTTGATCAGAGGGAGTTTAGGGTTCGTCCTTCAAGAAAAGGTTGTTATTCTATAAAAACTATGGCCCACAACATCGGGGCCCACATGTTGGCCTTCCTCAGGTGTATTAGACCCATGACCCTCATCTGTTTTCATCATGTCACATGGTCAGAGGTCATGTGATATGGGAAAAATAAACATACATTGAAATACTATTCAGATTGGGCAATTAAGATGACAAAATAATTTATTTTCATAATAACTTTCCAATGAATTCACATAGTTGTTTCAGACTAACAGACTCTCATAAATACTATTCATATTCCTAACACAACTATTTAAGATGGCTACACATTTATCAAGATTGTGACATCGTGGTCTCCCCCTCCTCCCCCTCTACACCGTGGTCTCCCCCCTCCCTCACACACCGACACACACTCAGAGACACTCCCACACACACATACATAGAGAGACACACACACATACATAGAGACACACACACACACACAGGCACACATGTACACACACAGAGACACACACACACACATACATAGAGACACACACACACATACATAGAGACACACACACATGGCTTCATCAGGAGGAGGAGGAGACAGAAAGAATCCTGTAGAACCAGAAACACTGTGACAACAGAGATCAGAGGAGCAGTAACTCTTCATAACAACCAGCAGTGATGAACAGGAAATTAAACTTCAATTAAAAGTTATTTTAACTGTTAACAAACAACAACATGATGATTTATAATGTTACTGATTATTGGTAATGTTGTCATTTGTTATTTAGAGAGAAATACCAAAATAAAGAACAATCCAACTAAGCCAAAGTCCCCAGTTTGTCAGAGAGGTTCCTCTGTCCTCACACTGATCCATGCTGCTGAACTCAGCCTCTCATCTGCAGAGGAAATACATCATTAAACAGTATGTCACTGGCTCTTCTTGTCCCTTCACTGTCATTTGAATGCATCATCAGCTGCTGTAGTTCTATATGCTAATAATAATATAAAATAATAAATAATAATAAAGCCTCTTTGAATTTCAGAGCAAAAAAGAGAGAGAGAGAGAGACACACACACACACACACAAAACATGGATCCGCATTTAGTTCAAACAGTTATTATGTTTAACTTTCTCTGTAACAAATGGAAATTTTAACAGTGCCAGAGGATGTTGAAACATTTTAAATTAAAGTATATTTTAAACTCCGCCACTCGCGCAGTACAGACAGAGAAACAAAAAACTGCTAAACGGTGCTGGTCCAATGTGTTTATCGTAAAAAATAAAGGATCTATAAGACATTAACAATAATCACGTCAAAAAAGTCCAGTTGAGTTGGTTTCTCTGCAGCTTTCTGCTCTTAAACTAAACTAACCACAGCTGGAGTTCACCAGTCAAACCTTACAGACATTATATATATATATATATATATATATATATATATATATATATATATATATATATATACATACATATATACACACACACACAGTACAGGCCAAAAGTTTGGACACACCTTCTCATTCAATGTGTTTCCTTTTTATTTTCATGACTATTTACATTGTAGATTCTCACTGAAGGCATCAAAACTATGAATGAACACATATGGAATTATGTACTTAACAAAAAAGTGTGAAATAACTGAAAACATGTCTTATATTTTAGATTCTTCAAAGTAGCCACCCTTTGCTTTTTTATTAATAACGGAACAACTTCCACTAATGAACCCTGACAAAGCACACCTGTGAAGGTAAAACCATTTCAGGTGACTACCTCATGAAGCTCATTGAGAGAACACCAAGGGTTTGCAGAGTTATCAAAAAAAGCAAATCAGGGTAAACAGCCGTGATAAGGGGTACCTTGGCAGCAAGAGTCAGACTAAGAAGGCAATTTCAACACAGCAGACTTCCTCACATAAGGTCCTAACATCTAGTCCACTGCCAGTCCACTGCCAAACACCTTACTGGTTGCCATGGATGTATTTGGCCTCTCCCCCCCCGGCACACCGTCCGCAGCCTCCAGTCTCCTCTTATTTCAGCAGCCACCACCAGTAGGGCTGCTGGAATATGGAAAGAAATATGATCATAATTATTTCGGTCAATATTGAAATCACAATAATTTAACACGATAACTTGTTGACTTCTGGAAAGATTTTGCAATTATTGAACTTACAAAAACAGTGGAAAACATTAAATAAATCAACAGTCAAAAAAAAAAACACAACTGTGAAATTTGCCTTAATACTTTTTCATATTTAAAATTATGTCATTGTCATATGTCACTTACTGACATTTTGTGTGTGGAATAACTTCTATTCATACATGAAATCCAACAGCCCTTTCAAGGGTATAATTAAACAAACGCAACCTTATTTCTACACACAGTACTCAGCTGACTAGCTAACACCATCAGGTTCAGTAGATAAAACCTAAATAAAACCCGTCCTTAATCAACCTTCATGATCCTAGTAATCCAACATCAATAACTAACTAAATAAAAGTTGTCAGAGATTCACTACTGAACTTCGTAATTGTTGGTGTAACGATACCTTCACAGCTGGCGAAGTCAAGCTAACAAACGAGCTAACAAACGAGCTAACAAACTAGCAGGTAATCGGTCGGCTACCAAGATAAAAATATATATAATCACGCTGTGCACACATACAAATAAAGATCAGTATATGCATCATAAAGGGCCTCTGATAAAATATAGACAGTTGACAATTCAAAAGAGGTAGCTATTTAATCAACTTACCTCAGAAGTTACTCGACGGCCAGCAATGAAAGTGAATGATGTCCGACGCCGTGAAGGGATTGTTTGGAACTACGCGAGGCTGCATACCCCGGAAGTAGGCGGGACAAAGGTACAACGGAGTCCAATGAGTGTGTCGCCACTGTCTTACTCTATCACTCTGGGCACGGCTAACTCACCGGAGATAGCCTACTTTAGCCGGCTCTTGTAAAGTAAAAACTAAATAAACAGTTACAACTATACACACCGTTAGAAAGGTAGGAAGCTACACTTTAGTTTTACACTATTAAATTAACTGAAAACATTAATAGATCTTTTATATTTATATTTTGATTTGAACGTTGTGTCCGAACGTGGACACGGTGACGCTAGACTCGCCCGTCCCAGAGCAACAACCCCATTGGGTGTTTGTAACGTTACCGTGTAAAGCATCCGCCTCGTCTGGCTCACTTCCTGTAGCTTCTGTAACGTTAACGTCTGCTGCAGAGTCATCCTAAGCTGCAGTACAGCTTCAGGGGCCGGCTTACAGAAACACTGACAGAGTGGAGTTTAAATCTGCTTTAGTTTCATGCTGTGTATCAAACTACTTTAGTGATTCACATTAGTTCATTTATAATGTCAACAGTGTTGTTGTTCCAGGAGACTCGCAACACAGACGGGGTAACTTTATGAACGTTAAGTGTGAAAGTTCGTAAGACTTGACCTGAAGGTCTCTACATGACAGTGAGTCTGATATCTGCCATCCTACTGTCATTAATGTGCATTACCTCTGCACTCAACCACGTTATGAAGTCTAATCTGATATCAATACAAGACTGTCATGTCACTCTCATGTAGATACCTTCAAGTCAAGTGTAACCGAAAGTTCTCTCACCAAACGTTCATCGTTACGTAACGGTATCCTTGTGTTTTGGTGAGTAAGTTTACTGAAATCCTGGACCTTTCCTAGTGGGTACTGTATACTCTGTATACTCTGTATACCTGTATACTCTGTATACTCTGTATACTCCGTACACCTGCGTATCACGTAGACTACACCTCTAAATCAGCACGTACCTGAGACCAAACCGAGAGGTTAGTCGACCAATCAGCAAGCACCTGAGACCTGGGAGAATATTACACCGAAATAAAGATGTAATATTGTTGAAAAAAAGTCTAAATAGTTCAGAAATTGGTGGTTTTGGAGCGTTATTATCTCCATATCTGGGTATGAAATGTTGGAAACACTAGAACAGAGACACACACACACACAGACAGACAGACAGACAGACACACACACACACACACACACACAGACAGACAGACACACACATACACACACACACACACACACACACACACACAGACAGACAGACAGACACACACACACACACAGACAGACAGACACACACACACACACACACACACAGACACAGACACAGACAGACACACACACAAACAGACAGACACACACACACACACACACACACACACAGACAGACACACACACACAGACACACACACACACACACAGAGACACACTCACACACACAGACACACACACACACACACACAAAACTCAATGACACAGACAGACGCAGACACACACACACAGAGACACATACACACACACACAGACACACACACACACACACACGCACACGCTCAGTACGCACGCAGA